>NW_026704973.1:0-125001 GCF_029867415.1 Vicia villosa | reverse complement strand
TTCCGGAGATGCATCTACGAAAACTAGAGGACATTTTTACTGATTCGGTGGTGCGTGAAAGATGTATGGGGTGAGGTTAGAAATTCTCTTTTCTCGGTCTTTTTGGATTAAAGTTCATTTTAGGAGAAAGGAGAGTAATTAATAAATATAATGCTTCGTAAATTAATATGATAAAAAAACGTCCCATCATCATTATTTTAGATAAACGTCCCATAAAGTATGGAGCTAAAAGGCTGATTTTCGCTTATAGCGGGAAAAGTTTGCTCACTTTTTGAGATGAAAATCAAATTATAAGTTAAAAGGGCAATTTGGGGAATAAAAAAGTTTCTCCACTTTCCTCTCAACAAAAACAACGACAGCTTTCATCATCATCAGTAATCTCCAATGGGACGAAAAAGAGTTAGAGAAAGGGTTTATGGTCCTGATGGAAGTGCTTTTTTCAACTGGTAACTCTTATTTCTGTTGTTGCTATAACCATTCATATCATTGATTTTTGTTCTTACAAATGTTGTTGCAGTGAAAAATGTGGAGTTTCTGTTGCTATAACCATTCATATCATTGATTTTTGTTCTTACAAATGTTGTTGCAGTGAAAAATGTGGAGTTTCTGTTGCTATAACCATTCATATCATTGATTTTTGCTCTTACAAATGTTGTTGCAGTGAAAAATGTGGAGTTTCTGTTGCTATTTCATTGGCTGATATGCATCATTGTGAATCCAATAAAATCCATTATAGGATTCTCCAACCACCACCAGCTCCTCAGTTCTTCGATCACCCGCGTTCCCCTTACCGTATTTTTATGTAATATTCATTCTCAACCGATTCTCATTTTTTTCATCCTATATATCTATGCAAGGTTTTAAAAAGTATGCAGCAACATTGAATCAAACTGTGAAGCCGTCGTGTAAAGCCTTTTAAGATTTTGGTTTTGATTGAAGACAAATTGTTCTTTAATAATAAAAACTGTGAATGTATTGATACCTGCTGATACCATTTTGTTCTTAAAACCTGTATGAATGTATTTATTTATCAGGGAAACCTTTACGAGAGGTAAAGAGAGGGAAAGTTATCTTGAAATTGAGAGATTAGGGTTTGAAAAGTGGCAAAATATGTCCGAGGAGGTAGTTATATATATCTCATTTTTTATTTTCATATATTTATGTGTGAAATTTGTTAAGCATGGTTTCTTTTTTCTATTTAGGACAAGTTACGATTTGTCTCTTGTGCTGAATTATTGGACTCTTGTCACCGAAGAGAATTGAAACGCGAAGCTAATCAGATTATAGAGGTAATTTTACGATGCAAATGTTGACATTAAATAGTTTCCATTAGATATAGAGTTTGTTGTTCTGAACTCGATTTGTTTGTTATTCGGCTATCGAGTGATTACTCTTATTATGGTATATTCAATTGCCTGTAGTTTTTTGTCATGAATTGAGAATTTTCTTTCAAAATTGTTATGTATTTATTTGGACATTATTAATACTGCTTGAGCCAAATTCTTGTTTCTGCAAATAAGAGCTTCGTTAGTGTTTATGTTCTTAGATTCATATGTTATTGATAGCTTTTGTTAGTGTTTATGTTCTTTATCTTCTTATAACTATATCTTACTAATTATATGAAATAGAAATGTTAGTTTGAAGTGTAAAAAGCTTTACATGATTATTGGCTGTGAGACATTGAAATAAAGAATAGATAGTATTTACTCTCATACTTTGGGTATGTAAGCAAAGATGACAAACAAAGTTGTAGAAGTGGAATATAATTTATGAAATTCATTTTGTTCATGCCATTTTCATGTGGATTTAGATTTAATACAGGTAAAATATCCTTCAATTTGCATTTGTTGTAAGGTATTTTGACTGCTAACAACTAATTTCAATATTGTATTTGTGACCCTCACTCTTTTAATTGTTATTTATGTTGAAATGAAATTATGAGATATACACTTATCTCTAACAAGGTGATTATTTTAGATAAACTATGGAGCTACGTCACCATTGGTTGAGATTCTTAACAAGGTTTGCTTACTAAATCTTAATGATTTTTTAATTCTTGCACTATGTTACTAAATCTCAAAGATATTTTAAATGTGGTTGTTTGGTACTATTACTATTACATGTAATATTGAATTTTTGTTTGTTGGAATGATTAGCAGCCTCAAGAAACTTTAGAGAAACCTCAGAAGACTTGAAAACATGAGTTTTTATATGCGTAAGTTTGACTTTTTATTAAAAGTTGTGTTGAATGAGAGTAATCTATTAACATTAATGGAAAATTTAATTTTTTAAACGGCATTCTAAAATACATGTTTGATTGTTATATAGAGATCATGGAGTATATTTTGCTGGTTATCTTGTGATGAATTATCATATATTAGGCTTGTGCTGACTTATAATATAGAGTGGAGATCAGACTTCTTCCTATTTTTTTGTAGTTATCTTGTGTTAAGATAGAGGATGCTAATTAGACCAACTCATATATTTTTTGGTGATGTAAACATTTAGTGGTTAATTTGACATTATCTTAATGTTGGCTAATCCCTGTTGAATGTTCTTGTTTTGGTCATGTTATGAGCTTATGTTATTATGGATTATTTTTTTTTGTAGAGGTTTAAGTTTTTCTTTCACCCTTATTTATTATGTTTTGAAGGATGTATTGTTAATGATTTTGGATTTATTTTATGTAATTGGGTTTTCTCAATCATTTTGTTTGGAATTGAAATCAAATAGTATGAATTAAATTAGAATAACTAATGAGTTTAGAAATAATATCAATTAAATAATTAGAATTATATAGTATGAATTTAAATTTTATTAAGAAATTAACATATGGGTATATAAAGTATAGCAATTAATTAATAATAATTATTTAATGGAAAATTTGTTAAAGCTTAGGAAGGTCGGAACTATAAAAATGGTAATGAAGGATTTATAAAAAAATTCATTTTTTATTTTGATTTCAATTCAAACACTTTTTATATTTATAATTTTATACTACATACTCTCCGTTAATATTAGAAACCGTTGGAAATTTTGTACTCTTAATGATAGGCTCTCCCATTTACAGGGAAGGTAACACTTGTGCCGATTTTTTGTCGAGCTTCGTGCTTGGCACAAGTGTTACTGTTTATTTTGATTTCATTCCTTCGGAGATTCGGAATGATTTTGTAAAGAATAGGTTAGGTATACCTTTCTTTAGATTTTTGTGATCTCGGGGCTAACTTGTTCCCCTTTTTGTATCAGTTTCGTTTATTATATATATCACCCTTTATTTATAAAAAAAAATATTTATAACATGACTTTTAATACTATTTAATTGTTAAATATTCTTCAAATTATACTAGTTGTGGAGAAAATATTCTTCAATTAAATATTCTTTCAGAATTATCAATTGAGTTGAACTAATGATAATTTTAATCTATTTCTTCAAATTATACTAGTTGTGGAGAAAAGATGAAGAAATGCATATTGAAGAAGAAGATAGTACAACTATGGAAGAAAAGTAGATTTGCATTGATTCTAGAAATTAGTTACGTCGTGGTTTATATAGTTATATAGCAGCTTGTAACTAAGTCTAACAACTATTCGTCCACCTATCATAGCAAATTAACACCCATACTAACTACTCTTAGTGACTTGTGTTATGACTTGTTGTTCAAGTAACCAATTGATGCATGATTTTAATGAGTTCATAAGCCCCTCTAAAGTTGAACATGATAGATATTTGACATGTTGAGCTTGTAAATGAAATAATGGAAGGTTTTAGGTGGCAGTGGCTTTGTGAAGAAATCGGCAAGTTGAGTCTTAGTGTGGATAAGTAGAAGCTTGAACATGCTTTTTTAGATTCTTTCACGAACAAAATAACAATTGATTTCAAGATGTTTTGTTCTCTCAAGGCATGCTGCCCAATCTGCATCAGTAAAATCAAGTAATTGCAATTGCACATCTCTTTTGAATAGAATACCACGACATGATGATCCCTTCAAGTATTTGATGACTCTGCGTGCAGTGTCATAGTGAGTTTTAATAGGTGCATGGAGGAACTAGCTTAACTATTGTGTCACAAAGGCAATATCAGGTTGTGTAGTTGTTAAGTAAAGGAGTTTTCCAACAAGTCTTCTATAGCAAGCAATATCCTCAATTTTTTTAAAGAATTCTGATGTAACTTGGTAGATGGATCAATAGGTATCTTGACTTATTTAACTCTAAGGAAACTTGTGTCATAAATCAAGTTAAGACAATGCTTCCTTTGACAATTTGTGATCCCCACTTTGGAATGACAGTGGTTAAAATGGTAATTTGAGGTTGTTAAAGGGGTGTTTGATGGTGAGGAAAAAGTGATCATTTGAATTGGATGAAATGATGATAAATGGTTGTGGTTAAATTGGAGATTATATGATCGGCGGTGGTCACAATAGTAATTGTAATAGTCTTATAGACCAAATGATTAAATTAGTCAACTTCATATGATTCAACCATTTATGCCCTGTCAAGCATACTAAAATGTCACGACATGTTTGTTTGACATTTTACTTCCCCGACTAGGGTTGTTCATGGTTCACTTCTGTAAGAAAATTGAACTGAACCATACTGAACCATTACATCAGGTCACCCGAACTGAACTGAACCGTTTCAATTTTTCTAGAACCGAACTGAACCAAAAATTTTGGTTTGGTATAACGATTCTTAATTCCGAACCATACCAAACCATTTGAAGACAATTTTTTTCAAACTAAACAATTTGATAAAGAACAAAACCGTTAGATTTAGTTTTAAAAAAAAGACTTTTTTTGTTTTTCGCAAAAAATTGTTTTTTTTTTTAATTTTTGAAAAAAATTGACTTTTTTATTTTCGAAAAAAGACTTTTCAAAAAACACGATTTAATGGTATTTTTGGAAAAACTCGATTTTACAATAATTTTTTAAAAAAAAACTCAATTTTACTGTAATTAAAAAAACATTTTTACAGTATTTAAAAAGCATTTTTACTATATTTTCAAAAAACACGATTTTACTATATTTTCAAAAAACACGATTTTACTATATTTTTGGAAAAACTCGACTTTCCAGTAATATTTAAAAAAAACCAAATTTTACTGTAATTTAAAAAAACTCAATTTTATTGAATTTAAAAAATGATTTTACTGTATTTTCGAAAAAAACCTGATTTTACTGTACATTTGGAAAAATCGATTTGAATGTATTTTTTAACAAACTCGATTTTACTGTATTCTTGGAAAGACTCGATTTTACCTTATTTTCAAAAAACCTAATTTTATTATATTTTCAAAAAAAAACTCGAATTTACTGTATTTTAAAAAAAAAACGAATTTGTTGTATTTTCAGCAAAACCTAATTTTACTGTATTTTCAAAAAACTCAATTTTACTGTATTTTTCAGAAAACATAATTTTGTTATATTTTCAAAAAACTCGATTTTACTATGTTTTTAGAAAAATGATTGTACTGTATTTTTCCAAAAATACATTAAAATCGAGTTTTATAAAAATATTTTCAAATTGAGTTTTTGAAAATATAGTAAAATCGAGTTTTTTTGACAATACAATAAAGTCGAGTTTTTCAAAATTACAGTAAAATCGAGTTTTTCCAATATTATTGTAAAATCGAGTTTTTTTTGAAAATACAGTCAAATCAAGTTTTTTAAAATACATTAAAATTGATTTTTTGAAAATACAGAAAAATCGAGTTTTTCCAAAAATACAGCAAAATCGAGTTTTTTTATAAATATAATAAAATTGAGTTTCTCCAAAAATACAGTAAAATCGAGGTTTGTGTAAATACAATAAAATTGATTTTTTTTCCTGAAAATACCGTAAAATTGAGTTTTTCCAAAAATACAGTAAAATCGAGTTTCTTCAAAAATATACAGTAAAATCGTGTTTTTTGAAAATACAGTAAAATCGAAGCTTGTGAAAATACAGTAAAATCGAGTTTTTCTGAAAAATACAGTAAAATCTGATTTTTCAAAAAATACAGTAAAATCGAGTTTTTCCTGTATTTTCCTGTTTTTTTAAAAATACAGGAAAATCGAGGTTTGTGAAAATACTTTAAAATCGAGTTTCTCCAAAAATACAATAAAATCGAGTTTTTTCAAAAATACAGAAAAATTGAGTTTTTTTGAAAATACAGTAAAATTGAGTTTCTCCAAAAATACAGTAAAATAGAGGTTTTTGAAAATCCAGTAAAATCGATTTTTTTGAAAATATAGTAAAATCGAGTTTTTCCAAAAATACAGTAAAATCAAGTTTTTTGAAAATACAATAAAATCGAGTTTTTTTTGAAAAATACAGTAAAATCGAGTTTCTCCAAAAATACATTAAAATCGAGGTTTGTAGAAAAGAGAGTAACTCTTCAGATAAACACTTCATCTCTCGTCAAAGCATTCACCATCGGTCTCATGCAAAACCTCCTTCAAGGCTTTTCTTCTGCGTACCTGTGGCTCATGCTGTTTATTCTCCATGACAAAAGTCATGACAGCCTCCTTCATCACAAATAACTCTAGAATTGGTTAGTGGCTTGACGTTGTGCTTCATTCTGGACAAAATTTACTTTGCTGAAAAAGGTAAATACCTTAGATGATGTCTTAACATCAGATTCGACATCTACCTTTTACACACAGATTCAACAACTATGGTTTCTGGAGGAACGCCCATAATAATCTATGTATAACTTCTGCTATGGATACAAGAGACCTTCAACAACTCATCATCCTTCGTGATCAGATAATAACTTCATGCAGATGCATGGTTCACACCTCAGGAACATATGAACAGACCTCCTGTCTAACATTGAGGTGGTAGGAGCCAAACTTCTTCACCTTAATAGGAGATTCCCTCTAATCAGGTATTTGAGGCAGAAGCATTTAACAGGTGGTAATATTAGCACAAAACCATGACCACCTTAGCTTCTTCAAGGCTCACTAATGCACTTCAGCCCTAGTGCATAGCCAACTGTTTCAATATGTAAAGACACTACATAATTGGACTCACTTGAGAGAGACCCCCATTGAGTGTACATACCTTGCTCTTAATGTGGTATGTTCAGCTCCCTTTTCTTGCACATGAACCAGAAAGTATCTTTCCAGGATCTCATCCAGAGATAGAACATGATGTCTGCTCTGATACCAATTGAAATTCTGGTCTAGCAGAACTCAGATGTCCAATAGGATGTCGAGACATCTGGTCTGTTATCAACAACATATGCAAGATAAAGACAGTTAAAGTAGTTACTGAAAAGTAAAATGCAAACAAAATTGTTAACCCAGTTCGGTGACAAACACACCTACTCTGGGGGCATACCAAGACAGGAATGAGATTCACTATCAATAGTATCAATTTAAAGCTAAACTCCCCCGTTTACAACTTCTCACTTAATCCTTACCCGATGCAACCTCTAACTAGGTCCTCCCTATATATGGAATATCTCCATCCCGCTTCTAACCATCGCAATAATTTTGTACAATTTTCCATTCCCAGGAGATGTACCAACAGCCTAATTTCCACAATCTTGTATCCACAGAATAGAAGACACACTTTAATGATGAGGAGACACACTCCTGTGCCGGGCAGGAAGTCGCACTTCCTTCCATACTCAGCCTTGACTCTTGACTAAGAACATCATCTTGGAGTTGCTTAAAAGCTTCCTCCAAGAACATAACTCAACTCATTGCCTACAGGCTTCTGAGTGAGAACACGATGACCATCCCACAAACCGGGTGGTTCATCCACAAACACAACCCTTATAATTTTACATGTTGTTTGCCTTTTTAAACTTAGGTTACAAAGCTTGTATTTATAACTTATTCCCAACTGGACTTGGGCCTCTAATTACAGCAAATATGCTGTAACAAATTTCCAAAAGATTCTCCTACAAAATAGGTATTCAATTAAATATTCCTAATAAATCTCCAAAATTAGAAAGTCTTCATTCAAACATATTCTGATTTGATTCTTCCAGATCTTTCATGCGCCACCTATGATTGCATAATATTGGTTAGTAATATTCTGCACCTCTCAATTACTTGAGTCAGAAGTAACTGAAAGATAAACCCTGGCGCGATGTCGAATGGAACATGTTTCGACATCTTCTTCGACATGTTGCTTCCACATGTTGAAACATTTCAACACAACATGTTCTTCTGTCAAGTAGATCTTCAACCTATTTTCGGTTACAAGTATAATTCCTACTCAACTAATTAATGCTATATTAGTTTTACCAAACATAATCCCAATTCAAATAATAGAGAAATAACACCGTATTATTTATTATTTTGATCAGTAACTTCGTGTTCCCGTTAATATTCAAAATTTGGATCAATATCTTAATGTTTTCGATACTATTCAAAATTTTGATCAGTAACTTCGTGCTCCCGTTAATATTCAATATTTTAATCAATAACTCCGTGCTCCCGTTAATATTCAATATTTTGATAACTAACTCTGTGTTCCCAGTAATATTCAATATTTTACTGGATTTCATTTAGTAAATTTGAAAAAAAATATATGTAATTATTATTATGATGCAATTCGTTCAGTAAATATACATAATAAAATTAAAAATGAAATTGATAAATAATATAATATATATATGTTGTAGTAGTAAAATTATAAGCGTTCGCACGGGTACCCATTCTAGCACGCTAATATTAGGGGAATATAAAATTTAAATAAAACATAATAAAAATGAAATTGATATTGAATAGAATATATATATATATATATATATATATATATATATATATATATATATATATATATATATATATATATATATATATATATATATATATATATCTATCTTGTAGTAGCAAAATAATAATTGAGTTGGATTGACGCCAAAATTTACCAATGTGTTTGCACGGGTATTGTTGTGGTACGTCGTAATGTCACTATTTTTCATGGTTATTGAAATGCAAAGTCCATTAAATACATAATTAATAAAAAAATACTTTGACTAGTAATTTCATGTTTCCGTTAATATTAAATATTTTGATCAATTGATCAATAACTTCATGCTCCTGTTAATATTTAATATTTTGATCAATAATTTTAGGTTCCCTTTAATATTCAATATTTTATTCAGTAACTTCATGTTCCCATTAATATTCAATATTTTTATCAGTAACTTCATGTTCCCGGTAATATTCATTATTTTGATCAGTAACTTCGTATTCCCATTAATATTCCAAATTTGTTCCCGTTAATTTTCAATATTTTGATCACTAACTTCATGTTCCCGTTAATATTCATTATTTTGATCAGTAACTCCGTGTTCCCGTTAATATTCATTATTTTGATCAATAACTTTGTGTTCTCGTTAATATTCAAAAAAAATTATTAGTAACTTAATGTTTCTGTTAATATTTAAAAAATTTAATATAAGGTATATATTATTTAGCTATTTGAATAAGTACATAAAAATAAAATTATAAATAAAATAATTTCAATTAAAAGTAAAATTAAAACGAAAAAAAACCTATACCAAAACATTTTATGATTCTTATATCTCCAACTTTTTTTCCTCTAAAAACTCATAGATTACCTATCTCATTATCATATCGCAACAACTTTAATATATTTTTATTCCTTTAAAATACTATATAACTATACTATGTAACAAAAAAATGAAAGATAAAATAAGAATACTAATGTAAAGCCCACATTTTCATATAAAATAAGAATACTAATATAAATATACTATACTTCGCAATAAGAATCGCTGTCTGCGATATTCATATTTCCCAACACATATTCATTCATACTAATGTAAAGCCCACATTTTCAAATATTCATATATATTTTTTAATATCATCGAGAACTAATAGTTAAATTAAACTAGTAACAAATCCGTGCATACGTACGGGTTTTTCTGGTCGGACACACGCATTATTTTTACAGATAATTTTTATTGTTTATAAAAAAATAGTAATGAGAAAAAAATTAATATTTGAAGTATTTATTTATTTTTATCCAAATTAAATTATAAGCGATTTTTGAATACAAAATCGCATGGTATTTAATAATTGTATAAAAACTAAAATATATGATTAGAAAGATAAATTAAAAGAGAGTCAAAATGTATGAAAAAAAATTGTGACATTAAGAAAAACTTTCTTTTTAAAAAAAAAGCAAAGTTGAATTCCCAACAAAAATAATTATAAGAAAATAATAAAACAAAAATATTTCTTTTTTGATATCATTATAAAAGTAAATAAATCAATAATATATTTTTCTTGTATATAAAAATAATATATACAAGAAAAATAATATCATTTATAAAAGTATTTGAGTTAACCATATATTGTTTCTCCTATTTTGATACCTTTAAAATTATTTTTTGATTTTTAAAAATTAAAATTAAAGACACACTTGTCAAAATTTTGAAATATGCATTTTTGTAATCATTCTTTATTATGGTAGTAAATAATCAAATAATTAGGAAAAATAACAACCCTTATGAATCATTAATCAAATAATGAAATGATTAAATAATCAATATATTATTTCATTTAAAATTATTCTCGTTATAACAATAAATTTTTTCGTATATGTAAATACTTTAATCAACAATGTATTTTTTTCTGTATATAAATATTATTTTTATTTTGACATTAATTATATATTTAAATTTATATACAAATATTCGTATATACAAGTATTTTTGCCCGTAATTAAATATTATTTATTCAATGACAAACACTTTTACTTATATTTTTTTTAATTTAGTTTAATTGAAATTTCAATGATAAATATTTTTTTTGCCCGTAATTAAACTAAAAAACTATTATTATATTCTTAAAAAATATTTGTATCTTAAATTAAAAATATTATTAACAAAATTAATTAAAAAATAACACACTTATTTGGAGGTGTGGAGAAAAAAGTTGGATAAAAAATGTATAAACTATGCATTAGATAAAGTAGAGTAGATTAATGTTATATGCTTGGCAATGTCAACCGAAGTTCATGCCGAGAAATTCAATTTAATAAAGAAAAAATGCACATGGTCATGGATAGTACTTGTGCAGATTATTATAAAAAAAAAAAAAAATAATGAAATATGGATTAAAGACTAGCAATATAAGGATTTTTGACCTGGATGCCACCCATTTGAAAATAAAATCCCAAAATGCCACCCTCTCAAAATTATGTCCCAAAATATCACCTTTTAGGCACTTTTCAGATTTTTTTCAATTTTCTTTTTCTGGCATAGCAGGTGGCCGCCGTTTTGAATGGAGGCCATATAAGGGCCTTCATGAGACCGCCATTTCAAAGGGAGGCCACCCATTAATTTTTTTTTTCGTTTTTTGTATTATCTTTAATTTTAATTGTTTTTTAAATTATAGTTATTATATATAATCATAATTTAATTATTTAAATTATTAAAAAAATAAAAAATTAAATTTGTCCATCAAAATTAATTTATTTAAAATATTTTATTAAATTTATAGTTAATAATAATATAATTATAATATATAAATTTATATTATTAATTTATATTTAATAACAAAAACAATAGAATTGTAATTTAAAAGTAAAAATTACTTTTATTACTTTTTATTCAACAATATTACAATATTACACCATGATAATGCGATGAAAAAAAAAAACTAATTTTGTCCGCCATGATTATGATCTTCTGGTTGTGGAAATAGGTGAGTTTCGGTATAACACCTTGCAGGTATAATTGTACGCGTGCTTCGGCGGGGTTGTTGATCTTCTGCGGGCGGCATGGGAGGGGGGCAGATGTTTGCTGGAATGAAGATGTACCACAAATAGGGACCTCGTTTGGGAAAATTTCAAAAGGGTTGAAATTTTCGAAGTCCATATTTGTTGGAAAGGTGGTGGTTGATTGATGTGTTGTTGAGGTGGGATAAGTGGAGTCTACGATCGCAACATAACAGTCAGAGTAATTTGAGCTAGATGGATGTTGTGTTGAGTACGTTTGGGTGAAGTTGGGGTTAGAGATTGGAGTGTATTGGAGGGGTGGACGGAGGTATTGTTCTTGTGTATGTTCATACATGAATTGTATTGGTTGTTGTGGTGTTTGGAAAGGGTTATCTGTTTGTTGCGATGGGGTGTACTGAGTTTGGTGTTGGGTCGGATTGTATGAGGATTTTTGTTGTTGTTGTTGTGTTTGGTAATTTTGGGATGGTTGGTCGTATATGTTGGACGAGGAGGGTTGTGAGAATGGTGGGTTGTTGAATGTTTGTGGTTGGGTAGGTGGCATTTGGGAAGAGGAAGGTTGAGTACGTGGATCAACGAGCCATTGATCTGCAGAAGCGTGCGTAAACAGAAAAGATCTATACCAATTCATATATTCGTGAGTTGGCACAGACTGTGGGTCAACCGTAGGTCCAATTAGGCAATATCTCACCACATTTCTCCATTTTTGGTGCTCACTGCGGTACAATCGAGTATACGGAGTATTCCATGATTCTTTCATCGTCATTTCATGGTGTTCTTTTAAGCAACGTGGTTGGGGCGGTACTTCTTGGTGGAACCCAAACTGCAACATTACCCTATCAGATTGTTACCATTCGACAATCCAGAAGCATATGATCGGCACGGTTGCATTCCACATTGTGTGGTCGTTATTATCTAGGGGCGGATAGTTGATATATGGTCTCCATATAAACTGTTGAAGATTAAAAATAAAACTTAATTAATAATAAAATTGAAGATAAATAAAATTTAATTAATAATAAAAAATATAGATAGATAGATAGATATTTTACGTTTCCATGGACCATGTGATCGATGCGAGTACGGTATCCAAGGAGACAATGTCGAGGGCTATCCTTCATTTTTTTCTTCTTTACAGCCCGCCTATGTAAGAATAAATTAAATGTAAGAATATATAATGTTAAAAATTTATAACATAAATAGAAATAAAAAAGATCGTAAAAAAATATAAACCTCGCAGCATACGGATATGATGGTAGCTCCGGAGAGATGGGTGCCAAAAAAGGCAATCGGGAATATCCCCAAGCTTGGAGAAGTTCAACACACCCTCCCATTCCATCGACTTCGACGTCTACCGACTTACACATTTCTCTATAAAGATAGGCTAACACGGCTGACCCCCAGCTATATGTATTGCATCTCTCCAAATCTTGTAGCAATGGCACCCACATGAGATGCACATATTTACTACTTTTATCGGGCATTAAGGATAAGCCAATTAAAAGCAGATTAAAAATTCTAGTGTATATTGTTAACTGTCCCACACTTGAATTTTCATTTACCGGATTATTAGCTAATAGTGATTTTAGCCAAGAGATTAGAATCATCCGACCTTTTAAAGCTATACGTGGTGGTTGAACGCCCAAAAATTCTTCCCACATGTCCATGTCTACTACGGTGGAACCGGTTACAGCATTCCCATTGACTCGTAGACCCATTAACATACTCACATCTTCCAACGTTATGGTACACTCACCAGTTGGAAAATGAAATGTATGGGATTCGGGTCTCCATCTTTCGAGCAAGGCCATTACGAAACTTGTGTCTGTGTGGATATGTGGTATCCTTGCTACGGTTGCAAAACCCGATCTCGCCAAGTAAGGTATAATAACATCAGGAGGATCTAATTTTTTATGGGATCTTGTTCTAAATTGTTCAGGATCAGCAAGCTGTAAAAATAATTATATATAAGTATAAATATATAAATATAAATATAAATATAAACATAAAAATATATAAAATTAAATAAATAAAATTAAATATATAAATATAAATATAAGTATAAACATGAATATATAAATATAAATAAATAAAATTAAATATAAACATAAACATATAAGTATAAATATATAAATATAAATATAAACATAAAAATATAAACATGAATATATAAGTATAAATATATAAATATGTAAGTATAAACATAAATATATTAACATGAATTTAAATATATTTAAATCAGTACCGCAGCATGTTCGGGTGTTTCCCTCTATCCGCAGCATGTTCGAACAAAATTAGTTTCTTTTTCATCGCATTATCATGGTGTAATATTGTAATATTGTTGAATAAAAAATAATAAAAGTAATTTTTACTTTTAAATTACAATTCTATTGTTTTTGTTATTATATATAAATTAATAATATTAATTTATATATTATAATTATATTATTATTAACTATAAATTTAATAAAATATTTTAAATAAATTAATTTTAATGGACAAATTTAATTTTTTATTTTTTTAATAATTTAAATAATTAAATTATAATTATATATAATAACTATAATTTAGAAAAACAATTAAAATTAAAGATAATACAAAAAACAAAAAAAAATAAATTAATGGGTGGCCTCCCTTTAAAATGGCGGCCTCATGAAGGCCCTTATATGGCCTTCATTCAAAAAGGCGGCCACCTGCTGCGCCAGAAAAAAAAATTGGCATTTTGGGACATAATTTTGGAAGGATGGCATTTTGGGATTTTATTTTCAAAGGGGTGGCATGCAGGTCAAAAATCCGCAATATAATATGGATGTCATAGAGAAGTACATATGGAGAGTAAGAAAATAAACTTATGATAGACTGTAACTGTTCTGTTCCGAAAACAGGCGTACAGGATAATAAATAATATAATATTGTATGTAAGATAGAAAAATAATAAAAAAAATATTAATAGTTGTATGTATGGCTGAGTTAAAATAGAAGAGTATATTGACATTTCCGAAAATAATAATAGTGTTTACATTGCAATGCCAAAGTTAATAGGGTCTTACTCTATCTATCGTAGGTTATGATGTGATGCAGAAAATGAACCGGCAACATAATTGATATTACAGAAAAATAGCCTTGAAAAGAGGTCTGTAGTCTGTACAGTAATAATAAATAATTATAATATATAGAATTCATTAATTTGAATAAGACACATAAGTGTAATTGCAAAGTAAATTAAACCTAAAGGACAACAGTAAGTAAAATTATGTATGATATAGTTCTACATAGTTAAGACTACCCGATATTTAAGTAATTGTATTAAAATTTACATCTAAAATTGGAAGTTGATTAAACACCAAAATAGAAAAATATAAATTTTTATACTCTATTAGAAAAAAGATATTAAAATTAATAGCAGTATTTTTTATGAAGTGAGAAAGAATACAACAAAAATATATTAGCAAATGCATCCATTTATTATTTTGTAATAAAAAATAAAATAGCTATTTGTATCATGTATTTTTTATATTATTATTGACAAATATTTTATATGTTTTATTATGTAACAAATTCAAATACCAATACCATTAAGTAAAAAAATAAATGAGACTAAATTACATTAAAATGTCTGATTTTGCTCAAAGAAATGTATAGTTTTTTTTGTCCGTTGAATAATAAATAATACGTATATAAAATTGATATAAATTTTCAACACAACAATATGACAAGACATAGCAATATCACCTGTACAAGTAAATAGCTCTATGATGCTACAACTAAATAGCCCTCTCAAATCTAGTATCTTGAAAAAAGACACAATATTATATGCATATTAATAACTTGCAAATTCTTATTTAAAGAAAAAATATTTACCCTCAAAAATATTTTAGAATCACTTATTTTTATTTTTATTTTACCCTAAAAAATTCATACTAAGCACATTATTTTTTTGTGCTCAGTACATAGTATAAACATTTATTTATACAAAAAAGATGTGAAATATTTGCTTTGATATACATTAATTTAATTTGATAATTATTATAATATAGATACATGCCTCATTGTAAATAATATTAAAGAGTATAACATTGCATTCTTACTAAATGTATAAATGGGTTTAAAAATAATAAAATCATGGGCTGTTAAATTTTAAAATTCCAAAATTTAGTAAATATAATAGAGTATGAACTAAGTTGAGAGTTAAATATCAACTAAAAAAATAATACTGATGCTCAGAGCTCCCATTTGAAAGTTGGTAAGTTGAAAAAGATTTTTTTTACCACAGTGCTATGTTTTTGAAAAAGTAATACCGCATTGTCACAAGTTGAAATTAAAACACAAAAATGCCACCTTTTACCTACTGGTTCGGCCAAGGGTTGGCTGGACAAGTGAAATTTTTTTCCCCAGTTGGGGTTCGGCCAGGGGTTGGCCGACCCTTAACTGGGTCTTTTTTTTCTTCGTTTTTTAATTGTTTTTTAATTATAATAATTATTTTTTTATTATATTTAATGATTAAAATATATTAAAAAATTATTTTTAATTAAAAAAATAAATATATGCTAATAATTTTTTTTATTCAAGACATAAACGATTTACAAGGAAAAAAAGCCTATTTTTTTTTGGTTTTGTCTTTTGTTGGACTTTATGACCCCCTATGTGACATATGGTGGGTTTCTTTGCTCGCATACCCTTGCCTAACGGTTGGTCATCGTTTGGTGGAGGTTGCCTTTGTGGAGAATTGTCGCTTGAAAGATCATCGTTTTGATGCGACGAATCGCCGGCCGCATAGAAAGCCAGTTGTTCTGCAGTTAAAGGTAGTAAATTATCGAGTACTTCATCATCAATGATTTCAACGAGTGGTTGATTTGAAGCCACAAAGGTTTGTGGCATTTGTGATTGAAAGTTTGGAAAGTAGGCATTCGTAGTGTCAAATGTATATGGTAGTTGGGAGAGTGAAGGGGCAGAGGAATGCAGTTGAGATTGGGAGAATGACTGGTCGAAGTCAGGTTGAGGGATTGAGGTGTGATGTAGTGGTGGTCGAAGTGTTGATTGTTGTTGATATTGTTGTTGGTGGTAGTAGTAGTTTGTTTGGGGGGTTGAGGTGTAAGGACTTGGAATTTGAGATGGTGTGGCAAAAAATGTGTGTTGTTGTGTGGTTTGAGTGTGTTGGTATGTTTGTTGTGGCAATGAAGATGTTTGGGGTTGGAATTGTGTTTGTTGGAATTGTGTTGTTGGTTGAAATTGTGTTTGATTTGATTGTGGGATTTCTTGATGAAAGGTGGTATGTGGGGCTGTTTCTTGTGTAGAGGAAAAGGAGGCATAATGACGCGGGTCTGCCAAATACGATTCTTGCGACAAATATATAAATGAAATATTTCTAAACCATTGCATATATTCGTCGGTGTGTTGTAAAGTAGTACTCGCATCACCATTCATTGTTAATTTTTTCTTTCTTTCCATTCGTTGTTCTCAGCAATGTTCAAATCAATATAAGCAACATCCTTTATATCGTTCTTCGTTATTTCGTGGTGTTCTCGTAGACATCTCGAGGGTTGAGGGATGTTTTGAGCAAACCCAAATTGAAGTCTAACTCTGTCAGCGTGATGCATTTCCACCAGATGAAAACAAATAATATAGGTAGTTGCACTCCACGCCCGAGTTTCTCGTCGAACACAACGTGGATAATATGCGTAAGGCCTCCACAAAAACTGCAAGACATAAATAAATATAAGAGCCGTATTCACGTAGATGAAAGATCTAATATATGGCTTGGTAAAAAACTTACATCTCCAACGACCATGTGATCCAATACGAAACGATATCCAGCTAGATAAGCATTCGGAGATGCGAAATACTTCATACCTCGTTGTACAAATCTTGCATATTTAAAAAGTGTAATTAGAAATATGCGTTAATTTAGAAATAAAATAAATATATGGAATAAAGAATTTACCTAACGGCGTATGGATAAGATGGAGCAATTTCACTCTTTGGAGCAAGTCGTGGAATGCGATAGTAGGTCCATGCAGCGAGAAGGAGTGAGCAGCCTGCAACACTCTTGACTCCTTTTTGACATGCTTTGCACATCTCCCTGTAAAGGGGACACAAACACGCAGACTCCAACTATATTTGCCGCATTTATCAAGATCTTTGACAAATTAGAACCAAGAAGAATGCAACAAATTATGAGATTTGTCAGGAAATAAAACTGCAATCATGCTTAAAATATATAATTTTGCATGCAAAATATTTTCTTCCTCGGTTGGTTGAGTAATTTTTTCCATGTCATCTAACATGTCGTGGATCCATGTCAATTTTATCGCTCCCTTCACCCTATCAGGTCCAATATAAGGTTCTAAGCCTAAAGCATCCACACACGCATAATCAGGTCCTTCGGATTCACCTCGTACAACCCTCTCATCTATACGGAGGCCAAACAACATATGTACATCCTCTAGTGTTATTGTACATTCTCCGGTTGGCAAATGAAACGTATGTGTCTCGGACCTCCATCTTTCAAGCATCGCAACTACGAGCTTGGAATTAACACTTCTAAAGTTGATTTTGGCGACACGTCCAAAATCGGCTCGTTCCAAGTGAGGCTTAATAAACTCACTTGGCTCCCTGCCGAATAGCTGCGTATGTAGTCTAAATCTTTTTGAATCATCCTATCCAAAAAAATAACAAAAATATATAATTTTTTTAGTATACAAAATTACAAAAATAAACCAAAGTTGTATAAAAAATACTAATAACGAAACTTACATATGCAGCCACATTCGCCCTTGTTCCTCTATGTCTTTCTCCCATAGTAAGCAAAGTAGACATGGTGTGTGATTGTAAAACTAGTAAACAAATTGTGTGTTTCAGATGATTGTGCAACTCTTAAAATTGGAAGATGTGATGAGTTTGGAGTGACAATGAGAGGTTGAATTTATAGTCAAAGTGGATGCATTGTATAGACCAATGGTTTAACAAGTGTAGTGCATGCAAAGAAGAATGCACTCTATTATCCAACTTTCTTAATGACTATTGCATGCTACAAGTCTATGGATGGGATATTACACTGGTTGAAGTGACAATTGCATGCATGCATGCAAAAAAAACGAGCTGCCTTGTGGTTCGGCCAACCCTTGGACGCACCTGAACAGGTTCGGCCAGCCCTTGGACGCGTCACGTTTTGGTTCGGCCAACCCCTAGACGCACTGCCTTGTGGTTCGGCCAACCCCTGGACGGACTGAAACATGTTTTCGTCCTTTGCCTGGACGACCCCCTACATGTCCAATTTGGTTGGCATAGTTTAAATACCCATTCAATTGTAGAGCTACACATATTCACACACACATAGAAAAATTATAATTTCAGAAAATGGCTCAGAGAAACATAATTGTTTCAGTGCACTACAATGGTATTATCAGTAACGCTCTAACCAACGGTTTCTCATTTAGCAATACCGAATCAAAACGTTTTAAAGTGCATTGTAGGTCCGATTTTATGCATTTGAAGGAACAAATTGAATCAAAATTGCAACTTCCTGTAAGTGAAATTATTTATCGACTTCCATTATTTAATGGAGACAACAGTAACATTTTTTACGTCATGAAACAAATAGAGGACGACGATAGCGTTAAAGTGATGTTCGAATGTCACAATTTGTTTGCTCCTCTTGACTCGGTCGAGTTATATGTTCGTATTGTTAGTCCTGACGTTAATCAAACGCAAGAGTCGCATTCTCATCAATACGGTATGAGCCAACCCACTGATGAAGAGCCAACACAAAACAATGACCCGTTTATACCCAACGAAGATGTGGATGAGTACAGTGACGATGAAATACAAGAAGTGCGATATGAAAATCTTTTGGTCGTGGTGATGATGACAATGACGCAGATATTGTTATGCCGTCACAGACTACAAATGCACAACCGATTAGCATGTACGTCCCACCGGAGCACTTGCGAAATATCTGTTTAGAGGAGTCACAATCTGAATCAATATTTGGTTCACACAAAACAAACTATAGTGTTGTTGATTTATATAAGGGAATGGAGTTTGAAGACAAGGAGGAGTGTGTTGCTGCTATACAACATTGGCATATCACCAACAATCTTGATTATTGGGTGTATAAATCTGATCAGAACAGATACGTGATCAAATGCGTGAATCCAGATTGCCCATTCAAATGTAGAGCTTCAATTTGCAAGAAGAACTCCAAGTGGACGATCGGTAAGCTTAGTGGACCACATGTCTGCACAACTACTTCAATGTCGCAAGACCATAGACAACTTACATTAGATATTGTCTCTCACTGCATCAGGGATCTGGTTAACACCGACCCATCAATAAAGGTAAAGCTCATAATCTCTCATATTACAGGAAAGTATGGTTATAATATATCGTACAGGAAAGCGTGGATTGCAAAGGTAAAGGCCATAGAATCCCTGTATGGAAACTGGGAGAAATCTTACAATGACCTTCCACAATGGTTATTGGTAATGAAAACATATCTGCCTGGAATGATAATAGACTTGGAAACGTTACCTGCATTTTCAAACGAAGGAAGCCAGTTGGGTGATAAGATGATATTCCATCGTCTATTTTGGGATTTTCAACCATGCATCCATGGTTTTTCTTATTGCAAGCCAATTGTGCAAGTAGACGGAACATGGTTGTATGGAAGGTACAAAGGGACCTTGTTGATGGCTGTGGCGCGGGATGGGAATGGTAACATTTTTCCAATTGCTTTCGCTATTGTCGAGGGTGAAACCAAGGATGCTTGGATTTTTTTCCTTCGCAATCTAAGAAACCACGTGACACCCCAACCCAATCTATGCCTAATATCAGACAGACATCCATCGATTAAAAGTGCCTATGATGATCCTGCAAATGGATGGCAAAATGCTCCGTCTTCACATGTCTACTGCATTAGGCATATCACGCAAAACTTTATGCGTGCGATCAGAGACAAGGAACTACGTAAAAAACTCGTCAATATGGGTAATAATCTAATTTTATTAATAGTACATTTGTCAATTGATCTTTGTCGTTTTCTTGACATGTTTATTATTTGTAACAGGATATGCATTGACGGAGTCAACGTACAACTACTATAGAGCCGAAACTCGACAGGCAAATAGAGATGCGTTGGAGTGGATTGAAAATATCACGCAAAACTCTTGAAGATTTCTTCGCCTCCAACTCTAGTGTCTCCAATCTCTTTTACGTTCAATTTCTCTTCCTTTGATCCAAGATGCCTCAATCCTTCTCCGAATTAGGTTTTAGTACTGCTGATTCCAGTTCAAAACGTGCAAAAAGTCCACTCTACCCTTAATGAACTCGGAGCCCTCAAAAATAGAAAATTGGGAAAATTGCTCGCGCCTGCCAACACGGGCCGTGTCCTGTGACACGGGCACCCGTGTTGGCCTTCTGTCACTGCCCAAAATAATATTCTTCCCAGGCTTCCTGATACGGGCCGTGTCCTGTGACACGGGCACCCGTGTCAGACCACTGATTCTCCATTCTTTTGTTTCTTCTCCTGCTTCCTGACACTGGCCGTGTCCTGTGACACTGGTACCCGTGTCAGGCCACTGTATGCACCAAATCTTCATTTTTTCTTCGATTCGTCTTTGTTTAGCCCTGCATTCTTCTTATGGAATTAAACGCATAAACCTGAAACACAATCACTACCAAAAACAAGCATCAAAGCATCTTAAAAACATGAGTTCTTAGCATCAAAACAAAACACACAACTTAAACGAAACTTTCAAAATAAGAACGTAAACTATAAAAGACAGGCCATTGTGTTACCGAATTGACGAGATTTATGCCGAGAGATTGATGAAAACACCATACAAATTGGTGACCGATCACAACCCCAAACTTAGCTCGTTGCTTGTCCTCAAGCAATGCCTGAGAGATCAAACCAAGGTCACCCCTAAATTTATGCTTCCACAATACAACCGTGTTATTCACAACTCGACTTCCACCATTCCGGTCAATCATGCTAGCTTTTACTCCCCGAATTTTCCGCTCCACTTCCACGTTAAAACTCTCCTTCACCTGTAAGCTTTTTCACACGTCTCACCAAGTCTCTCATGGTTAAAAGCACTTCACTCACAAATCACAATATGAAATATCAACTTTTAAATTTGAAGAAATTCTACTTTCATACACAAACACTTTGCACACACTTTTTGAGGTCTTCGGGTTGAAACGGGGCTTAGGACAGGTGGGGTAAACAAGGAAACGGATACACAAAGGTTTTTGGTGCTCGGAAACCATGTAGTCTCTCCTTTTTCATTGTGCTCATGTGAGTACGATGGGGTTTAACATTGACTCTCGACTTCACTCACTAATTCGAGTGTTTCAAATGTAACCAAGCCATTACGTCAGGGCAAGTGTGTTTTGGTGAGTTCTAAAAATCTTTTTTTTCTTTTCTTCTCTTTTTCTTCTTTTCTTTCTTTTTTTTTCTTTCACACTTGCCCTTTTTGTATCACCACCCCAAACTTAGAATTTTGCACAATTTTTACATTCACCACATTTATGCCGAGCACGGGTAAAAGGGATTTTTTTTTGGCCAAGGGGTAATATACGCGGGTTTTAAAAAAAAAAACAAACAAAGGATAAAGGCTCAAAGGGGTTTGCAAATGGTAAACACGAATCAGGGTTGGCTAAAAAGGCTCAAGGGTAAATACAAAAAAAAACGTGCCTCAGTGTGTGTTATCATGTAGTGTCATATGAATAGAACTTACGCAAATTCAAAGTGATAAAGTCATACCTAATTACTCTCTCATGATGATAAATGTCTGGATTTTTATGATCTCACCATGTTGGGTCTAACTTACAGGATTCCGAGCGCTTATTGTGTAATTTCGCTTCTCTTTCGGTTCGTATGTACCAGCTTTCGATCTCAGTCCGGTGTCATCGAGTTGCGTCCAACTATTTTTTTAGTTGTATCAACTTTCATGGGTGTCTTTTATGCAAGCTTGGGTTGGATATTTCATCCACTCAGTACTGGTTCACCTCTCTTTGACACAATCCTCATCCTTCTGCAACACAATTTTCCTTCAAGCAAAATGATTAAAACAGAACGAGAAACTTAACAAATAAAATGAAAATACTAAAAATAACAGAAAACAACTAAATGAAGGAGAAAAACCCCCCCACACTTGAACGAAACATTGTCTCCAATGTTTAATTACAAAGCATGAGGGGGACTTACGGCCTACTGAGGTGGAGGTGGAGGGTAGGGATAATGCAACATTAAACGTTGCATCATAGCATGCATGTCATCAATGGCAGCCCCCTGGCGGGTCTGCTCGGTCCCGAAACTTCGCAACTCCTCCCCTTGCCGAAACAACTCAACACTCTGCCTCTCTTGTTCGGTGCGGATGTACCCAATCTCATTGTGCACCCACTCCCATTGATCAGAAGGCATCTGAGAGCCTCCCTCATTTGTCGGGTAAAATTGTTGAGGGTGGTCCTCTTCTTCTCCTAGGTCTTCTCCTTGAGTTTCATCTTCCCTATCGAAACCTGCATCCATTTGTTCCATCTCGTCGTCCCCATTATCCGGGGCGACGTTCTCATACAACCAGTTTGCCATGTTAGCAATAGAAATAGAGTTAGGAGCAGGTAAAGTTAGGATATGTCTACCATGAATTTCTAAAGAGTAATAGTCATGGTGAATACGAATCATAAGCTGATTCACCAGAGCCTCCATATCAATCTTGGTTTTACCTGGAACAGGAACAACATCAAACAATTCACGGGAATAATTAAAATGATGAGCAATTTGAGTAATCATACCCCCCACCGAGATGCCTCCAGAGCTGGCACGGCCAACTCTTCCTAAGAAATCTGCCGCAAAAGCGGCCACATTAACTGCTTGATGGTTAGCCATGCAATATAATATAAAAAGCTCTCGTTGGGTAGCAACACCATTGCTATCTCCTCTACCAAAAAGAGTGTATGCCAAACCTTTCTGAGCATAACGGAAACACGGATTGTGAATCCTGGATGCTTTGGCCTCTTTGGCAACATAACCTGACAAACCTGTGATAGCTCTCCAAAATTCACCTGCAGCAAAAGAATCAGGTGCAGCACCGGGACCAGAAATTGGGAGACGCAGAACCGCTCCCAATTGTGCAACAGTAAGCTCATGCTCGTTATTGAACAATCGAAAAGTAAGAGTACCGTAATACTCTCGTTCTGTACCTGTCCACCTGTGCTTCAACCTAAATTCTACCGTACTAAAAAATTCAAGAGTTATTCGTTCAAACGTGGGTGCTTCGAATTGCATGAATTCTAGCATACCCACAGAGTGAAACATACGGTGAACCTCAGTAGTCAGCCCCAAATTATTAAGAGTGTCATTACAGATATACCTCGTGGGGATAATCTTACGCTTTAAATGAGCGGCATACCGGTGTCGGTGTTCCGGTTTGATGAAGATTATGTCATGAGGGTTTGCGTCTCTACGAGCACGCTGTCGTGGCCTTGAGGGTTCAGCCACATCACCTCTTTGAATCACTTTTCGCGGAGGCATGATTGTTCCTGCACAACAAACCACACAACAAAATTCGAAAAATTAAAGTATGGAATTAGGAGAAGACAATACCGTGACCGCGTAGAGAGCGGGAAATAGAACAACTTTTGTGAAGCGAGATTTTGTTTTGAGATGGGTAAGAGGTGAAAGGTGAGAGCTTTATGTGGGAGTAACAATGGAGGTTAGGTTTTTAGGTTGAAAGAGAAGAAGAAGATGAAGTGAAAGGAGGAGAAAGAAGAGCAAAAAGAGAGGAAAAAGGGTAAAGATTCGGAATAAGTGAGTGTAGGTGGTGGGCCCCACCCTCTTAAGTGGGTTTTTTATTTGAAAAATTTTGAAAAAAAATTACGTTTTGCGCAACACGGGCCGTGTCCCGTGACACGGGCGGCCGTGTTGCGCCCCTGACTCGATGAAACGAAAAAACAAATTATGGTATGAACAGCATCCCTGACACGGGCCGTGTCCCGTGACACGGGCGGCCGTGTTAGGCCCCTGATTTCTGAAAAAATTCTTGAACTTTTTTCAAGCCTTGTCTGTCTGACACGGGCCGTGTCCGGTGACACGGGTGGCCGTGTCAGACCCCCGTTTTTACCAAAAACTCGAATTTTTGCCGTTCTTCTCATGGTTTTCCACTGCCAGCTTCTCTCCTACTGCAACTTAACCACCACGCACAATGATTACCTAGAAAATGGAAACATAAAAGCAACAAAAACAAAAAGAAAATCGATTAAAAGAAACACGTAGGTTGCCTCCTACGAAGCGCTTCGTTTAACGTCGCATGGCTCGACGGTCATTCGCCTTATCCAGTAAGACGCATGACATCAACTTGTCCCTTTGATTGACCCTGAAAATACGGGTTCAATCGTTGTCCGTTAAATTTGAAAGTGTCTCCATTGGTTGAGTTCTTCAACTCGATCGCTCCGTGAGGGAACACATGGTTAATAACAAAAGGTCTGGACCATTTAGATTTCAGCTTTCCCGTGAATAATTTCAACCTTGAGTTGTACAAGAGGACCAGTTGTCCTTCATAGAATTCTTTTCTCACGATCTTACTATCATGCCATTTCTTTGTCTGGTCTTTGTATAACTTGGCATTTTCATATGCTTGGTTGCGGAATTCTTCTAACTCATGGAGTTGGAGAAGTCTAGAACTTGACGCTTTAGAGAGATCCATATTGAGAAACTTTGATGCCCAGAATGCCTTATGCTCTAACTCTAAAGGTAAATGGCATGCTTTCCCGTACACAAGCTGATATGGTGACATTCCGATCGGTGTTTTGAAAGCTGTTCTGTATGCCCACAGTGCATCATCCACCTTTATTGCCCAATCCTTCCGAGAGGAATTCACAGTCTTTTCAAGAATTTGTTTGAGTTGTCTATTCGAAACTTCAACCTGCCCACTAGTTTGAGGATGATAAGTTGTGGCTATCTTGTGTTTCACGTTGTATTTCTGGAGTAATCGTTCCATAAGATGATTCAGGAAATGTGTTCCTTCATCACTTATTAGAGCTCTCGGTACTCCAAATCTAGCAAAAATGTTTTCTTTCAAAAACTTCACCACCACCTTAGCATCGTTTGAAGGTAGAGCAACAGCTTCAACCCATTTGGATACATAATCCACCGCTACTAGAATATAATTTTTTCCAAATGAAGGTGGGAATGGTCCCATGAAGTCTATACCCCAAACATCGAACAATTCCACTTCCAACATCGAGTTCTGAGGCATCTGGTTTCTTTTGGATATGTTCCCCGTCCTTTGGCACTTGTCACAATGTCTCACAAACTCTTGAGCATTCTTAAACATAGTGGGCCAATATAGACCTAATTGTAGAATCTTAGCCGCTGTTTGATCACCACTAAAATGTCCCCCATAATCTGAAGCATGACACGCCTTCAACACTTCTTCCTGTTCATTTTCAGGTACACATCTTCTGATCAAACCATCGACTCCTCGTTTATATAGGAATGGATCGTCCCATAGATAAAACCTGCAATCATGAGCAAACTTTTTTCTTCGGTTAGAGTCAAAATCGTTGGGGATGATACCACCGACAATATAGTTGGCATAATCTGCGAACCAAGGTACACCCGTCACTGCCAGGATGTGTTCATCAGCGAACTCATCCTTGATTGGTCGCTTTTCTTCTGTCTCATCTATTGGTGTCATTCGAGATAAGTGGTCAACTACAGTGTTCTCGCACCCCCTTCTTATCTCGAATTTCAACATCAAACTCCTGAAGGAGTAGGATCCACCTCAAAAGTCTTGGCTTAGAGTCCTGTTTAGCAAAAAGATACTTCAAAGCAGAATGGTCAGTATAAACGATGACTCTAGACCCCAACAGATATTGCCTGAATTTATCGAAGGCATAAACAACAGCTAGCAACTCCTTCTCGGTAGTCGCATAATTAATCTGTGCGGGGTTCAAGACATGACTAGCATAATATATAACATGAAGCAATTTCTCTCTCCGCTGTCCTAAAACCGCCCCTACAATAGTGTCACTTGCGTCGCACATGATCTCAAAAGGTAGAGACCAATCAGGGGCTACAACAATGGGTGCCGAGACTAATTTCTTCTTAATTGTCTCAAAAGCTACCACACATTCATCATCAAAAGTGAAATTTTTATCCTTAACCAAAAGAGTAGTTAAGGGTTTCGCAATTTTTGAAAAGTCTCTTATGAACCTACGGTAAAACCCCGCATGTCCTAAGAAACTTCTGATACCTTTTTCATTCATTGAAGGTGGCAGCTTTGAGATGACTTCAACCTTCACTTGATCCACTTCGATTCCTTTGTAGGAAATCTTGTGTCCAAGAACTATGCCTTCACGGACCATAAAATGGCATTTTTCCCAATTCAAGATCAAATTGGTCTGCTGACATCTTTCTAAAACAAGAGCAAGGTTAGTTAAGCAATTGTCAAATGACTTACCAAAGACTGAAAAATCATCCATGAAGACCTCCATGTGTTTTTCAAGCATATCATCAAAAATCGCTTGCATGCATCTTTGAAAAGTGGCCGGAGCATTGCGTGACCCGAATGGCATCCTTCTGTAGGCAAAAACACCAAAGGGACATGTAAACGCAGTCTTTTCTTGGTCTTCTGGTGCAACTGCAATCTGGTTATATCCAGAGTATCCGTCTAGGAAGCAATAGTAATCATGTCCCGCTAACCTTTCCAACATTTGATCAATGAAAGGTAGCGGGAAGTGATCTTTTCTGGTTGCTAGGTTTAGTCTCCTGTAGTCAATGCATACTCTCCACCCTGTAACAGTCCTTGTAGGAATCAACTCATTCTTCTCATTTTTTATTACGGTTGTCCCTCCCTTCTTGGGCATAACATGAACCGGGCTTACCCAAGCACTATCAGATATCGGGTAAATCATCCCAGCATCTAAAAGTTTCACAACTTCTTTTCTCACAACCTCTTTCATGGCTGGGTTCAGACGCCTCTGAGGTTGGACCACTGGTTTGTGATCATCTTCCATAAGGATTTTGTGCATGCACATTGTAGGACTGATCCCTTTTAAGTCTTCAATAGACCACCCCATAGCACTTTTATGTTTCTTTAACACTTCTACTAGCTTAAGTTCCTGTAACCGTTCAAGGTGCGAGTTTATGATGGCCAGACACCTACTTTCAGCATCAAGGAAAACATATTTTAAATTCTCCGGGAGTTGTTTTAATTCAGCCCCCTTCTTAGGTTCCTCCTTCTTTCCTTCCACCAAAGGTTGTCTAAGATCCTCCCACCGGTTTTGTCTAGAACTTTTTACTATGGGACTTGTCTCCATCATAGCCACTACTTCCGCTTCTTCTTCATCAACGAATTCCTCTTTATTGCACACAGATGAGCTCAACACTCTTTCCAAAGGTAATTGTTGTATTTGCAAAGAATTCTCATTAGTACAGATTTGATCAATCACCTCAATGTGTTGACTAGTTGCTATATCATCCTTGTACTTCATGGTGTTGCGCACATCAATTTTTAGCTCTTCATCATAAACTTTCAGAGTCATTGTGCCTTCTTCAATGTCTATCAAACATCGCCCTGTCTCTAGAAATGGCCTTCCTAAAATAATAGGGATCTCCTCATCTTTTGGCATCTCTAAAATTACAAAATCCACTGGGAACACAAATTTATCAATCTTCACCAGCACGTCTTCTACTATCCCATAAGGTCTTTTAACAGAGTGGTCAGCAAACTGGAGTGTCATTCTTGTATCTTGTACATTACCTATCCCCAATCTCTTGTAGATAGATAACGGCATAAGGCTCACACTTTCTCCCAAATCAATTAGAGCTTTCTTGAATGACCTATCCCCAATTGTACAAGGAATAGTCACGGAACCTCGATCTTTCTTCTTCACCGGAATCTTCATACCCTGCAAAATAGCACTACACGTTTCAGTTAGAATAATAGGGTCACGATCGATGGTTCTTTTCTTGGAGATGATGTCCTTCATAAATTTTGCATAAGTAGGCATTTGTTCTAATGCCTCCAAGAATGGGATATTAATCTCCAACTTCTTGAACATCTCCAAGAATTTTTCAAAATTCTTCTCATGTTGTCCTTTTTTCTTGTTCCTTACTGGAAAAGGAAGTTTTACTACCGGCTTCTGTTTTTGTTCAACCACCTTCTCTTTCGGAGTTGGTTCCATCACCACCACTTCCTCAGCTTCTGACTCATTTTCTCTGATCTCTAAGTCTACCTCCAACAATGGTTCCTCTTCCTCGTCATTATTTTCAACTACACCTTTCCCTTTACCGCTCCCAATAACAATAGCACTCACATTATTATGATCTTTAGGATTGGTAACTGTGGCACTTGGTAATGCGCCCGACTATTGAGTGTTTGCTAGCTGCTGTGCTATTTGACTCATTTGAATCTCCAGATTTTTAATGGAGGAACCCGTATTCCGGAAATTACTCCTCGTTTCTTCTTGAAACTGAGAGCTTTGAGCTGCCATTTTTTCGATGGCAATCTCCCAATCTGCTTTCCTGGGGGCTTGTTGCTGAGGTTGTTGATAATGTTGTTGAGGAGGTCTATATTGTTGCTGTGACTGTTGACCTTGATATGGAAGAACCCCTTGTTTAGGAGCACTCCCTGATTGGTCCTTCCATGAAAAATTCGGATGATTTTTCCACCCCGAATTGTAGGTATTTGAGTAGGGGTTGTTTTGTTTCAAGAAGTTTATTTCCTCCACTTGCTGAGCTGTAGCAACACACTGAACAGTAAAATGAGGTCCTCCACATATCTCACACCCTACCGGTTGACTTGCTTGAGCCGGTTGAACTTGTGCTACTGTTTGTTTTTCAAGACCCATCTGTTTCAATCTCCGCTCAACTTCCGCAGCTACCTGATCTTCTATTTTCACAACTTGTGTTGACAGTTTCATATCCACTAATCCTTCAGGTTGGCTAACACTACGGTCATATAACTCCAAGTGTTCATTGGCCGCAATAGCTTCTATGATTTTTTTTACACCAGTGGCTGTTGCAAAGTTGGATGAGCCACCAGCTGCTGTGTCAATCAATTGCTTAGTCTTCATTTTAAGACCATTCAGAAAATTCTGCATTTGTTCAGTGACATCCATGTTGTGAGTTGGGCATGCCACCAATAACCTCTTGAATCTCTTATACGCATCTCCGAGTGATTCTCCTTCCTTCTGTTTAAAGTTAACAATATCATATCTCTTACGAATATAAACAGCAGCCGGAAAATACTCATTTAGGAAGGTTGACTCCATTTGCTGCCATGTGGTAATACTCCCAGCAGGTAATGAGTAGAACCACTCTTCAGCGTCATCTGCTAATGTGAACGGAAACATAACCAACTTCTTTGCTTCTTCAGAGTGTCCTTCTATCTTTAGAGAAGTTGTCATGGTAAGAAACCTTTGTAAATGCTTGTTAGCATCTTCATTTATTCTTCCCGAAAAGGGTTTCTTCTCCAGCTGTCGAATCGTTGCTGGATGTAGTTGAAAGTGAGCAACGTCCACCGGTTGATTCACAATTGTCATCCGGCCAGCTGGTGCATTTGCTCCACCATAATCACCTAACAACCTTTCTACAGGGTCCGCCATTGTTTCTGCCTCCGAATCTGAATGCTCAGAATGAATGGAGAGGATTTCCTCGTTATCATATTCAGAAGCTGCCAGAATTTTTTCTAACGCTTCCAGTCGTTCTTGCTTTGCTTTTTGAAGTCTCGCTCGCAATGATCGTTCTGGCTCTGCGTCAAAAATAAATTCTGCTGAGGCCTTACCTCGCATACAAAGATTAGACGGTTGTTAGTAATAAGCAAATAAATGACAGAAAAATAAAATAAAAGAAAAATAATTTTAGTTGCAAAGCAACAAAAATTCAATTGAACGATTCTTCAACTTATAATTTGGCAGTCCCCGGCAACGGCGCCAAAAACTTGATCGGTAAAATAGCAAGTGTACTATTTTCACCATGTAGTTATAAGAGAGTAAATTTCCCAAGTATCGAACTCGTGGACTGCGTAGCAATTATATGTTTCAGAACAGTGCAATCGAATAAAAAGTCATCGGGGTGTTTGATTTTGATATTTTAATTTAAATAACAACTTATGCAAAACGAAAGAGTTAAAATAGTTTAACTAATGAAAATATGTAGAGACAAGTTAGGATTGATGTATGAATCGCTCTGTAACGAACTAATTACCGTGTAACAGATTAATTGATGAAATTCTCAATTACCAATACCGAACGTTGATTTTTCCTAATTTCTTAGTGAAAAACTTCATGAGATTAAAATCACCTTTTAATTCCTTAACAAGATAATTTTATGTCACAATTCTAAAAAGACATGGTTCGGATAATTTGATCGCTATGCATCAAATCCTCATTCCTAAGTGATTATCACTTATAATGTTATGATTAAAAAGGCATTGAGGTAGTGTGTCAGACCAAACCTCCATCGTGAATCAACAAAAAATACTTTCCAATATATTGAAGCAATAAGAACTTTTAATCATAAACTGAATTTCATAAATATAATCTGAAAACAACGGTAAATATAATTCGTTACATCACATGATCCAGGGACATCACCCTAACAAGTAAAATGTTTAGCTACTCATGGCAATTGTCAAGATAACAGAAAATAAAGATGAAGACATTAGAATAAGATGAATCGGAATTGATCTTCAATCGCGGATGCTCTTGAAGATTTCTTCGCCTCCAACTCTAGTACCTCCAATCTCTTTTACGTTCAATTTCTCTTCCTTTGATCCAAGATGCCTCAATCCTTCTCCGAATTAGGTTTTAGTACTGTTGATTCCAGTTCAAAACGTGCGAAAAGTCCACTCTACCCTTAATGAACTCGGAGCCCTCAAAAATAGAAAATTGGGAAAATTGCTCGCGCCTGCCAACACGGGCCGTGTCTTGTGACACGGGCACCCGTGTTGGCCTTCTGTCACTGCCCAAAATAATATTCTTCCCAGGCTTCCTGACACGGGCCGTGTCCTGTGACACGGGCACCCGTGTCAGACCACTGATTCTCCATTCTTTTGTTTCTTCTCCTGCTTCCTGACATTGGCTGTGTCCTGTGACACTGGTACCCGTGTCAGGCCACTGTATGCACCAAATCTTCATTTTTTCTTCGATTCGTCTTTGTTCAGCCCTGCATTCTTCTTATGGAATTAAACGCATAAACCTGAAACACAATCACTACCAAAAACAAGCATCAAAGCATCTTAAAAACATGAGTTCTTAGCATCAAAACAAAACACACAACTTAAACGAAACTTTCAAAATAAGAACGAAAACTATAAAAGACGGGCCATTGTGTTACCGAATTGACGAGATTTATGCCGAGAGATTGTTGAAAACACCATACAAGTTGGTGACCGATCAACCATATCTGAAGTAAATGTCCAAATGTAGCAGACCCGTCCATTAGGCTTTAATATTTACTTCAACTAGCTTTATGAATGTAATATAATGTCATTTTAATTGAGTTTGCATTTCGATTATAAATAGAAACCCACATTAAACATAACCAAAACAACATTTCACATTACTAAAATAACATTCAATGACAACGAAATAAAGACAGCCACAAATAAAATAACCACACAGGAAACAATTAAAACGACCTCACAAGAAACAAATAAAACATATTCTAAGATATTACAACCATTAACACAATATCATGTGGTCCTAGCATCATCATAAGGACACCAGCGTCATTTTTCACAGCTCTCCAAGAACGAGTTACTACTCCATTTGGGACTTTCTCTGTGACTTGCCTTTCAATTTTCCTTATCTTTTCACCCTCGAGAATGTTTCCGTCTAGGCAGCCGATCAAGTGCCTCTGTAGATGCTCGAATGTTTGCGTGTTCAAGAGTTTGATCTTCAACGGAGGCTTTGTTGCTGAAAAAAATAATGTTGCATCTCTCTTCATAGGTGGAAACGTTGGAAGGGGTTCAGAAAACATCTCCAATAGTAACACTAGCCTTCGATGTTAACTGGTGTGAGTGCAAATGAGCAATCCAATATTATTTATAAGCAATATATATATATATATATATATATATATATATATATATATATATATATATATATATATATATGCGCACGGCCATCTATTGGCCGAACCTACACATGCTCATCCAACCTATGTATTTTTCATATTTTTAATTATTAAAAATATTTTTTTTAATTTTTAAATATATTTTAATCATTAAATATAATAAAAAACAATTATTATAATTAAAAAAACAATTAAAACAATTTAAAAAAACGAAGAAAAAAAATACCCAGCTAAGGTCGGCCAACCCCTGGCCGAACCCTAACTAGGGAAAAATTTTCACTTTTCCGGCCACACTTTTACAAACAAGTGTATCAAGGGGATGACTGAAGAAGTCAACAAAGCAAGCAGTCATAATGTTTATCAGTTCGACCGGGAGAGATTCTATTTTATGGTGGCTGAAAGAATAAACCGCAACGATGGTCGATCAACTGGTACTTACGGTGTTGATCTACGAAAAAGAACATGTGATTGCAGAAAATTTCAAGCGTTTCATTTGCCTTGCTCACATGTGATTTCAGCATGTGAAAGTATACGCGAAGACTACGCCATTCACATACCCGACGTGTTCAAGATTCAGCATGTTTTAAAAGTCTACCAAGAAACCTTCCGGTTCCTCCCACATCAAGACAATTGGCCGCAATATAGAGGAGTTACTCTTTGTCATGACGAAACTATGCGTAGGAAAAAAAGAGGTCGCCCGAATAGTACTCAAATTAGAACCGAAATGGACGACGTGAAAAAGGAAAAGAGAATGTGTGGGATATGCCGTGAAGTAGGCCATATCCAAAGTAAATGTCCAAATGTAGCAGGCCCGTCCATTAGGCCTTAATATTTACTTCAACTAGCTTTATGAATGTAATATAATGTCTTTTTAATTGAGTTTGCATTTCGATTATAAATAGAAACCCACATTAAACATAACTAAAACAACATTTCACATTACTAAAATAACATTCAATGACAACGAAATAAAGACAGCCACAAATAAAACAACCACACAGGAAACAATTAAAACGACCTCACAAGAAACAAATAAAACATATTCTAAGAGATTACAACCATCAACACAATATCATTTGGTCCTAGCATCATCATAAGAACACCAGCATCATTTTTCACGACTCTCCAAGAACGAGTTACTACTCCATTTGGGACTTTCTCTGTGACTTGCCTTTCAATTTTCCTTATCTTTTCACCCTCGAGAATGTTTTCGTCTAGCCATCCGATCAAGTGCCTCTGTAGATGCTCGAATGTTTGCGTGTTCCAGAATTTGATCTTCAACGGAGGCTTTGTTGCTGAAAAAAATAATGTTGCATCTCTCTTCATAGGTGGAAACGTTGGAAGAGGTTCAGAAAACATCTCCAATAGTAACACTAAGCCTTCGATGTTAACTGGTGTGAGTGCAAATGGGCAATCCAATATATATATATATATGCGCGCTCGGCCATCTATTGGCCGAACCTACACATGCTCGTCCAACCTATGTCTTTCTCGTATTTTTAATTATTAAAAATATATTTTTTTAATTTATTAATATATTTTAATCATTAAATATAATAAAAAACAATTATTATAATTAAAAAAACAATTAAAAAAACGAAGAAAAAAAAGACCCAGCTAAGGTCGGCCAACCCCTGGCCGAACCCCAACTGGGGAAAAAAATTTCACTTTTCCGGCCAACCCTTGGCCGAACCAGTGGGTAAAAGGTGGCATTTTGGTATTTTAATTTCAACTTGTGGCAATGTAGTATTATTTTTTCAAAAATATGGCACTGTGGTAAAAAAATCGTTTAAAAGTATATATGTTTGACACAATGCTAGTTTTTTACTTATATCTTTACATTAGCAAGTCATCATATAAAGCAGTAACGTATTAGACCTCAAGAATAGTGTTGTATGCTTGTTCACTACTGATAAATTGACAGGTCATTGCTCACTTCTGAGGTATTGATAGGTCACTGCTCACTTCTCCTTTACGAAAAACAGTGTACAGAAAGTAGTTTAACTGACATATCCTTGAAAAAATGCAATAATAAAGAAAGATTTTTCAAAAGTAAATAAACTATCATCATACTTAACTGTTGGTAATTGGTTCATTATATAAAGTAAGCTAGATGGTAGTTGTTCTAAATCCTACAATAAATAAAGTAAGCTAGATTAGTGTCAAAGCATGTGATTGTTGCAATTGTAGTTTAGAAGTAGAATAATTTAAAATAGTGAAAAGTTGAAATACGAGGGAAACGCTCCACGAGAACATCACTTCATTCTGCTTCTTTTATCTTCATTTTTTTTCTTATTTAGTGCTAACTCCATGTTACATTCATAATAATAATATTAATGATATATTTTAAAAACCAACTCTCCTACTAATAATAATAATAATAATAATAATAATAATAATAATAATAATAATAATAATAATATTTAATTTTTTTTAATTATAGTATCCTTAACATGTATCCTAAGAGCATATATTAGCATAACCCATATATAAAATATGTTAAAGTTTTTTTGTTTATTATATAAAAAATATAAGTAGGATAATAAATAAATAATTTTTAGTAAGTTATTTATAATATACACTCACACAAGTAATTTGAGGTGTTTCAATTAAGTAAAAAGTTATTTATAAATACTCATATACACATTGTTATAAAGTTGTAAATTTATATAAATTCTGAATTGATGTGATTTATTTTAAGAGGCCAATATTTTTTAATAATTATTTATTTTTATTTACATATTTTAATTAGTAGACAAAGCAACCAAAAAATCATTAGAAATTTACAACAATTATGTAATCCTTAATTTGAACTCATGTGTTAGTATGTAATATAACAATATTTTTATTTTGTGTTCAGTCATCTTTAATCAAGAAAAGCAGAAAATGTAAGAAGTTGGTAAAAAATAAATAGCATAACACAAAAATCCGATAAAAGCTTTTATAGCAGTTTTTTCATTCCTTTTCTGTAGTTAAAAAAGTTACTTGAGAGTCCATTGAAAAGGCATCCATCACTTTTAACCAAAGCAAAAACCTGTAGGAAATAAAAAACAAAAGAAATAACAGAGTATTCAAAACGCATAAATCATATAGTTAATCAACAGACATTAATCAACAAACATAAAAGCTTGAAGTATGATAAATAAGATTTGAAGAAATAACAAAGACTTGAAGTACATAAATGTTGAACCTTTAACTTTAAAATCCTGAACACAAATAAAACGGATGTTGAAGACGGTTTTGCTGCAAAAACATCAATCAATTTCACAAATATAAAACGGTTTTGTTGCAAAATGGTTTTGAGGAATAAAAAATGTCCAAGAAATTAAAGTGGTCTTGCAAAACAAAATCAAATGCAGTAAAGATAATAAATGTTGAAGATCCAGTCAAAAAACTAATACAATGTCAGATAAAATAAGTGAAAAACCAAAGTTGGAGAAAATGAAAAAAAAAAAGGTCATATGCAAATACAAATAGACAAATGGAGGTTCTAGAAGAAGAATAATTAAGAAAAGTACCTGATATTGACGAAGGAGGAGCTAGAAGAAGAGAAGACAATAAAGGTTGAGATGATTCTTTAGACTGAAATAGAGAAAAGAAAGAGGAATAGGAAGAGAAAGATGAATCTGGAAGTGAGAGAAGAGGGAAGTGAAAACACCCCTTTGTTTGGAATAAACCAGAAAAAAAGACATTTTTTACCACAAAATATTAATTTAGACTAAGATAACAAAAGAGTATTATAGTAAAATCCAGAACAACAAATTTTCTTAAATTATAGATTGCGGCATTCATAAAAAATTAATTAAAAATAAGCATCTTCCTTCCCCTTCCTTTTGGGATTTGAAACTTCTATAATAACCAAAGTTGTGAAGTGAAAAAAAACAATTAAATATACTAATAATATTTATTTCTAAAATATAGTTAATTAATGGTTAATATTATCCACTTTAAATTCTAAATTGAATTGCTTGGGAAATAAATTCTTCTTTCAAAACCAAAATCCATACACAACCTTAATGTCAGGTAACATATAACAGAAACAATTGCACACACAACACAACCATTTATTGTCTATATATAAATATATTTAACTTAGAAAAAGTAACCATAAGGTTACTATAGTGAGTTACAATAGCTAATCACATACATTATTGCAGACAAATTCAAATTGCACTTCCAAAACACTAAAATACATAGGAAAAACAACCATGCTGAAAACACAGCTTATAAAAGCACACAGTACCTCTCTCAAAAGGAAAAACTCACAGACACAGACATACCAACATGTATCTCAAGCATCATCATCATGTCCTAAAAGTGCCAAAAGCATTTTCTCATTGTCACCAGTGGTATCCTTAACAATGGCACGATCAAGAGGGACACTGTCCCTCCTTTGATACTCATCAGCCACAATTTTCAAGTCAATTTCAACTCTTGTTGCCACAACTCTTGTGAGAGCCCCTTCATCCGTTCCTTGCTTATTGATCGACAGACGAACTATCTTCGCAAATTACTTCTTAGGACGAGTCAAGCACTTGACAATTGATCTCAGTAATGACAGAAACTCATCTTTTGGATCTTCTGTCAGGTCCTACCAATTTGTCCTCACTGTGATAATCAGTAAATAGGTAAACACTACAATTTCATCCTACCTCAAAGTCTCCAATGCAATAAAACATATAAAAATGTTCCTAAGAAAATCTACCTTATGTGCTACCTTAGTGCCAGCTAATTTTTCTTCTCCTCCAACTTCTTCCAAGAGCTTAATGAAGAAGCTCAAAAGCCTTCATTGGATGATTTCTCTACTGAATCCAAAGCCTCAGCTCCAACTCCTATAATAAGAAATGCATCCACACTAAAATATAATCTCATTAGCATTTATAACATAGAAATGAGATTTGAACTGAGATCAAGCTGGTTTTCAAGGATTCATGATCTCTAAATAAGATAGTAAGATTAAAATTGTCACAAATAAATTGAATTGTCAGAAATAAATATCAGCTTCCGTCTTTCATTGTGAACATAAAAAATGAAAATAAACATCACAATATCTAACAGACATATCCATGTATTTTGACCAAGGTTCAACATAAGCATACTAATCCAATACAAATAAAGCAATACATTATGGAGAACCTACACCAATAAAGCAATTGTCACTTTCCAACTCTAACAACACTACCAAAAGTCCAAAACCAAAACGTACCAGCTTCAGGACCCACAAGAACCCGGTCTTCTTGCAACAAAGTATTCGGTAAGGTTGATTTACCAACATTATGGCGTCCTACAATTGCTAACTCCAACGGCAGTCTGCTTTCGTCAGCCTCAGGCGAACTAATCTCATCACCGCAGTTATTCTCCTTATGACTTTCATCTATAATGAGTAACAATTAAAAGAAAATAAATATTAGACAAGAACACAAAAGTGAACTTAATTATGATAAAATGTAATCAACATTGTAAAATACACCACAGAAGAGTCAAGTGGCAAAATTTGACTCAATTGCATGATGCGGAGCTAATCCAATAGTCAAAGAACCAATGATGTCTTTAGCACGACCTTCAACGACAAACACACCACCAGAATTACGTGTCTGCCCAATTGAATGGTCGGAGATATCGAACCTATGTCACCAGTATCCAGCCAGCCATCCCTATCTATAGCTTGATTTATAGCCGAAGGATTACGATAGAAGAACAAAGAAAGACATGTAACTGACACAACTTGAACCTAAAACATGTAAAGTCAACAAATAAACTTGTCAAATGATTTTTTTTCTCATCTTACTAGACGGGCGTTTCTAATTTGAAGCTCAATCTCTTTCTACGCAAAGCTGCAGAAAATTGAACTCTTCTTAAATAGTGCATAACTAGTAAAAGACTCGTGCGTCTGCACGGGTTGAGAACATTTGTAAATTTGTGTTTATTTAAAAAAAAATAATTGATGATCAATGTGTAAAACAATTTCAATAAAAAAAGTTAATTTTCTACACGTATTCAACATAAAAAAATGATTAAATAAGAGATTTGCTATAACAAATTAAAGTAACTAAAAATTAATTAAAGTTTGACAAAAATATAATTAAAAGAAATTAGTTAATATTCATAGGATTAGAAATTGGAGCAACTCCCTTCATTAGTATTTTCCGAGATATTCTCAGTGACACGAAAACTAGTTTAATATGTTAAAAAGTTAACTGAACAAACTAGTTAAATTTTTTTGGTACAATTTAATTTAGATAACAAAAATAAAAATAGATTTAAGAGAGTAATTAATATCTACCATATACGGAAAATTATAGTTCTGGAAAAGACTTTTCTACCCTTATTCCACATGTCAATCAATGCTACAAACTATACCTTTAATTCAAATTTCAAAAATTTAATAAAGACTTGTCCTTTTTTCCTCTTTCTCTCTTTCTCTTCCTTATCTCTCTTTCTCACATTTTCTTTTTCATTTTCTCAGTTATCTCTTTCTTCCTCCATCTTGCAGGGTTAGGTTAACTTCTCCCTTCCTTTCGTTGCTGTTTTCAGATGCAGGTCTTATCTTAAGCCACGACCACCGATATGGTGAGACTCTTTGAGATGATAACCGACATCAACTACCGCAAGGAGTTATGGAAGATTGCTATGAAAATACATCACATAAAGATTTGTGTGAAAGGTATGTTCATGTTGTTAGTTTTATAGTTTATGAATGTTTTTAAGTCTGTATGAAACATGTTTCTGGCGAGAAGTGTGGTTGTGGAGTAAACGGGTTTTCGGTGCCGAGTGTCGTGGTGGTCGAATTCAAAAAGGTTTATGTAATCAAAAATTAATTTAGGTTTTGTTATTAACTTATTCATGTAGATTTGATTCTTCTCAATCTAATGGTTAAAATTAATAAGTAATTAAATGTGGAGAGAGAAAAAGAATACTCATTAATTTTAACCATTAGATTGAGAAGAATCAATGGCCATGTTGAGGAATAAGTCTTGATAACTTACTCTTGGAGTAAAAATATCCCTCCTATATATATATATATATATATATATATATATATATATATATATATATATATATATATATATATATATATATATATATATATATATATATATATATATATATATATATATAATTAGGACCCATTTTTAAAATTATAACGGGGCCTCGGAGTTGATTGGGCCGACCCTGCTAATGTTGGAATTTATATGCAAAGTTTGTACCTTTTGATTTTTTTTCTCTGTAGAATTTTGGAGAGTTATAAGAGCTTGAAGGTGTGAGAGTGATGGAGTTTGAAGGATGAGAGAAAGGTTGAAATATCGAGAGAAGAGAGAAGATAGGGAGAAGAAAAAGAATGAGGAGAAAGGTGATGGAGTTTGCTAGAGATTCAGAAATGCATATTATTTTCGGTCCCAAGTTCTGTCAGCTAGCTTTTTTTGTTAGCAAATATTGAACTAATGCGATTCTTTGTTATTTTTTTGTATGTTGCAAGTTCGTTCAAGACGTGTAGCTGATTTATATGTTGAATTGCTTGGATAGAACTATTTTGCGTTATGGTTTGAGGTATGTAATTTGATAGGTTCTGTTAGTGTTATGTCGTTTAAAAGAGGTATTGAAAGTTTGGTTATGTCTATGGAGTGTCCCTTGGCTTTCGTACCGTACGTGTAAGGAATATTAGGTGAAAATTTCCATGAGTTGCTTGATGTGTTTTTTTATAGTATATAAGCTTTTGACTGAATCTGAGTTTATTGTTTTTTTTTTTTCATGTTGCAAGGTGTTCAACTGATTTTTCACTTAGCTTGATCTGAACCTCTTCACTTATTTGCAGTTCTGATATGGTACTGATATTTGGGTTTTTTATTTGCAGGTTAATAATTAACTTGGTCTGATTATGCTTAAATTATCCACGCTTGGTTTTGATTTGCTGCAACCTCTTTTATGTATGTTGTTTGAATGGGGTTAATTGTATGGAAATTTCCTTGTGTAGGTGCTTATGGTTTCGAAATCAAACTGGTTTGAGTGCATGAAGTCATTTTAACTGATGCCATTAATGAAACCCGTGCTTCCCGAACTGTATTGATGCATGCATTGACATGATTGTTCAATTGTTAATATCAGGGTTAACACACATGGAAATATTGATAAAGCAGGCCTGGTCCGTTTAAATTGGTTGAATTAGCATGATGGATCTACTGCTGCGGCAAGTCATGGTGTTACGTTATGGTGTACCAGGTGAAGCAAGGTTAGCATGATGCATGCATCTGCTCAATGTTGCGGTTTCATACATATGCAGGTTGTCATGTGATGGTGTGGAGGCATGGGAACTGGTTTAGTTTGGAAACTGCATGTTCACTTTGCTCGTGAATAGTTGGCCCAAAGTTTGGAATATATGTAACTCGAAGTATCGCGACTTAGAGCCAATTCACTTTACTGTAAACTGGTTTTGTTTGGAAACTACATGTTTAGTACATATCCAAATAAATTAATAAAAATTTATATGTGAACCTTTGAAAGGGTCTACCATAAACACTGGTCTACATTGTCTATAGAGTATACAACAAATTTTAGTTTCACCTGCAATCTTGTCTGTGCTAGACCCACATAGAGGCATGATTTTTCAAGTTTAACATAAAAAACACCAAACCAATACCATTTAACTTTCTACAGAAGATTTTAAACCATACATATTGTTTCCCTTCTAACAAAAATTAACAAAAAAATCTCTACACACTTTCTTAAATTTCAATACACCACCAGATCTAAAATGTAAGTAAATTTTTTTTGAAAGATATGTGATTTATATAAAAGTTAATAGCATTATTGATTTATTTTAACATTTATAAATAAGTACAGGGCAGTGGGGATATGGTTGTGATCAAATACAAAATTTGCTTTTACTTGAGACATCTACTTTAATATATAAAAGTTGATTACCACCAAAATTCCTTGATTACCCTAATCACAATTAATTTGAGATGGTTTTACATACCCTTGAGAGTAATTACACAACTAATCATAATTACATTCCAACAACTAATTTAATGCAAAACTTTTTTATTGGAATATGAAAAAGATGCACTACGTTCTATGCATATCCTTTAATATTTTAATTAAAAATATATATTTCTTAATCATTACATAACCTTTCAATTGTCCATTTTATTTTCCATCATTAATACTAACGCGAGTCCTTTGTATTGGAATGTGCAAATCTTCTTGGAATACAGCAAAACCCTAAACCACGATTCTTCTCTTTGGTTTCTGAAAAACCCTTCAATTTTCTCTCATTAATCTATATATATTATGGCTTTTGATTTCAACCAGCAAACCCTAAATTTCAAACCATTACATTTGGCTCATCTTCCTCTTCTATTACCCCCCATCGATTTTAGGTTTTTTTTTCAAGCTACTTCTGTGATTCCACCTCCATGTTTCACTGTATTTTCTTTTAAACGACTGTTGTTTTAAGTTTTCTATTTTTCATCTTCTGCAGAATATGAGTCGAAAATTTGAGTGCATAAAAGACATTAGCGACAAGAAGGAAACATGGAGATTGGATGTTCGAATTATTGATTCATGGAGTGTTGTTAACAGTAAGGGTGATGAACATCTAGAGATGGTTATCATGGATGCTGCGGTATATAATTTTTCATTTTTCTTTAATCTTTGATTTTTCATTATTAAAAATAATTTATTGGGTATTAACCATGTTTTACTTTTGTTGTTAGGGTGATCGAATTCAAGTTTTGATTCGGGTTGATCATACAGATAAGTGGAAATCAAGAATTCCGGAAAATATGACTTACATAATCAACAACAGTACTGTGTTCGATAACGATTTTCAGTGGAAGTTGTATGACCATTAAAAAAAATTTGTGTTTCTTGGTGGTACGACCTTGAAACATATGGATGTTCAAAATATTCCTTCTATGAAGTATTATTTCAAAGAGTTTTCTGAAATTATTGGAGGCAAATGTCATCTCAATAGACTTGAAGGTAGAAAAAAGTATTAACGATTGTTGGGACTATGAAGTTTTCATTTTTCTTCTTAAGACTGTTATTTGTGTATGAATTTTGTGATTTAGATTTAAAAGCTTAAAAATTCAGTTGGGTTTTTGCTTTTTTAAAATTTGTTACCATAAAAAATCAACAACAGTACTGTGTTCGATAACGATTTTCAGTGGAAGTTGTATGACCATTAAAAAAAATTCGTGTTTCTTGGTGGTACGACCTTGAAACATATGGATGTTCAAAATATTCCTTCTATGAAGTATTATTTCAAAGAGTTTTCTGAAATTATTGGAGGCAAATGTCATCTCAATAGACTTGAAGGTAGAAAAAAGTATTAACGATTGTTGGGACTATGAAGTTTTCATTTTTCTTCTTAAGACTGTTATTTGTGTATGAATTTTGTGATTTAGATTTAAAAGCTTAAAAATTCAGTTGGGTTTTTGCTTTTTTAAAATTTGTTACCATAAAAAGTGATTTTTAGCTTAGTAATTTAGGTTAGGTTAGTAATTATGTTATGAGTTAATGTGTAGGTGAAGAAGTTTCCTTTTGAAAAGGAATTAAGAAATTACACATCCATTGTAACTCATTTGTAAGAAGCTCTATCTGATTTATTAGTCCATAATCCAAACTCATTGCTTTTAAGATTTCAGAGTTAATTGTTATGGCAGGTTTATTGGTGTGATTTTACAATAAAAAGTTCATTGATGTAAGAAGTTACTCTTAAAATTATATGGGTTGCTTATGAGCTTTGGTGTCAAAATAAAGAAGACAATGAGGAGTATGAAGGTTGTGGTAAATGAATTATTATTTTCCAATATAAGATATAATTTATATTTCTGTTTGTCACAATTATTAGATGGATCTAATTTTTTTTTGTTTTCAATGTGTTTGACATGCTTACAACTTGAAGATGATGAATGTTCTCAGAAGATTCATTCAGGCAGCAGTAATGTTTAAGAGAATATAAATTTTGGGATGCTCAATTTTGCTTTTACAGGTAATTTGGCAATTCATGATCTACATGTATTAATTGTTAGATTTGGAAATTTGAATTATAGTGTAAAATGTTAAAATAGTTTTTGTTTTAATTTGGTGCAGATAAAATAATTGTTAGATTTGGAAATTTGAATTATAATGAAAAATGTTAAAATAGTTTTTGTTTTGATTTGGTGCAGATAAAATAAGTACATGGAATTAAGCATAAGGAATATAACGAAAGAAGCAATTAAGAAAATAGATAGTTCAAAAAATAGAGTGCGGTTGTAGTAATAGACAGATCAAGATTTCATCAGCAAAGATTTCATTAAGGTTTCCAACAAAAACATGATTATTTTTCTAACTTTTTTGTAGATCGATTGTTAATTGTATTAATAATATTTTATTAGGTATAACATATGAGTTAAAACAGTTACCACATTTAACTCATAGGTTGGAGAATGTGAAAAGAATACGTGCTTTTAATACACTGTTTCATTATTTCCATTTATAAGAGGAAAACAAAGAGTAATAATTATTTTTTTCTAAGCTTTTTAAAATATTTTTACTAAATTTAATAGCTAATAGGTTTGAGAATGTGAAAAGGAGCAGTTGAGTTAACTATATTATTTTGTTATTTCTTTTGGTTTCCAAATTAATTGAATCAACACTTTTATATCAACAATTTCAATCATATAATAATATTTTAATAGTTTAGTAATTATATTTTCTTATTTTGCAAAATAAGAAAATATTTTCTTAGAAAATTTAAAATATTTTCTTAGAAAGAGTGCAAAATAAGAAAATATAATTACATTCAAATAAGAAAATATAATTACACTCAAATATAATTACACTCAAATTTGTATGTAAAGATAATTATATAATTACACTCTTTATCTTTTACATAACTACTTCTATTATATTTAACTTTTATCATTAACTTTGACCACTAATAAAATTTGTATTTATTCTTGAAAATTTAAAATACCGTTTAATAATACCATTTAGTATAAATTTTTTAAATATTTTAATGATTAACTATCATTTAGCATAGAAATTTGAGATATATAGAATATATATCATCTTTACGTATACCCAATGTATACGTATATGTATACCTCTCTGCATTATAAGATTTTGAAATAAATGTCATTTAATTCAGTCACTACCTGAAATTTGAATCTTTAATTAAATATCAACATAATAGCGTAAAGTAGGTGTCCAGTGAGGATTTTCTAACGTAGAATTTCCACCAAAAATAAAATATATATCCTCATCATTAATTATTTTAAATAATACCTTTATTATATTTAATTAAAAAAATAGAAGGATTTGATTTCATTGTACAATTCTACCAAAAATAAAGTATATATCCTCATCATTAATTATTTTAAATAATACCTTTATTATATTTAATTGAAAAAATAGAAGGATTTGATTTCATTGTACATAAATAAAGTGTACTTTCTCATCATTAATTCTTTTAAAAAATACCTTTATTATATTTTTGATTCGATATAACTTCCGTTTGATTTTAAATATCTCTATATCAAACACGTTTTTAATCAATTTGTCATAAAATTGATATTCTTTTTTGTTATTATGTTTTAGTATTTTTTTTCTAATCATAAACAAAAATAATATTTATTTTTATTATTCTTTGACATATAATTATGCTGTTAATTTAAATTTTGAAATTTACTTTAAAAATTAAATTTTATTCTTATCTTTTAATTTTTATGAAAAGACGCTAAAAAATAATACTTAATAATTTCATAGTTATATAATTTACATATACTAAAAAATAAAAATAGATTTCCCAATTTTTTATATTAAATAAATTATATGAGTATATTGATATTATTGAAATAAATTAAAATGAATTCAAATTAATATATATATATATATATATATATATATATATATATATATATATATATATATATATATATATATATATTAAAATTTACTTATTTATTATTATAAAATTATTAATTAAAATTATTAAGAAATTTTGTTTATGAGAGGATTTTAGTATTATTTTGTACCCTTTAATTTGAAAATAACTTATAAAAATAAAAATATATTTCACAAAATTTTATATTATATAAATTATATGAGTATATTGATATTATTGACATAAATTTAAACGAATTCTAATATATGTTTGAAAATAACTAATATTAATCTTTGTCATTTAATAAGTTGAATTATAATTGAAAATGAAATTAAATATTAAAATAGAAAATGAGATGAAATTTATAATATTCTATTTTTTTTTTGTTAAGAGTTTGTTTCCTCTTTTGTATAAATGATTTATTCTAATTTAAGACTTTTTTTTTCAAAACTCTTTAAAGGTACTTAGCAAAAAAAAATTGGAAAATTATCATTTATGAAAAATACAATTTTCTAGATTTTCCTAAAGTAATTTTTCAGATTTTATTTAATTATAATTGAACCTTTTGTTTTTTTTTCCCTACAATGATTCAAGCATGAATCAAAAAAATTTGTAACTTCATTAGTTCCAATGCTTCCTTCTCATTATCATTTGCCTAGGAAAATGTAAGGTCTCTACAAATATTTAGTTCCAATGTCAATTATGATCTAATTAATGATATAAATATTTGGTTTTTTATCAATTATTCATTCATACCAATTATAACACGTACCGATTACATGTGCCCATTAGGAATGAGTCAAATAGCATCTTTATATACAAGACGAGTTTGAAGATCAACTAATGTGGATGGATAATAAAGATGAATACTATAGTGTAAAAAAATGGTTATTAAATTAAAAAAATCCATAATATTCTCGAGAAAAATGTGTTTTCCATGCATCATAATTTCATTAGTTGGAAAATTATGATGTATGGAAAATACCATTTTCTTATGAAAAACTCAAATTTGTCATTTTTTATTTAATTTCTATTATTATTATTTAATAATATTTGTTAATAGAAATTGTAAAATTAAAATTACAAACAATTATCAAAATTATAGACATGCCTGACGGGTCAAACGTGTTTTTCTATCATATATTTGATTTAATAGCAATTATGAAATCGATGTATATCCTGACAACTACTACAATTTCATAAATTAAATTATATTTGTATGACAATCGACATTGAATTTTTTTCCTGTTAATTCGTATAAATTAATATACGTATTTAATTGTTTCTCAAATCAAATAATTATAATGCATACTAAGATTCGATATTACGAAGGTTATGAAGAAAATGACATATATAAAGTTATAAGTCATGAGTATATAAATCCAATCCCAAATTTACAACAGAGTCGATAATACAATACAAAAGAATTTAAAAAATTATAGGCATGTCCGACGGGCATGCCCAACGATCCGAACCATTTAAAAATTATAAGCATGCCCGACAATCCGAACCTATTTTTCTGACGGGCCGACAAAATATTTACTTAAATTGAACAGATATTAGAGATCATATGTACTTCTAAATTACTATAGCATATAACTTCTAAATTACTACTTAAAGTTAACAAACATAATATTATTCAAATAATTAAATCTAAGAAAATTATTAAACCAATATATTTTTTTGGTGTATAATATGTTTATTTTATAATAATTTTTAATAGAAATTATAAAATTAAAATTATAAACAATTATGAAAATTATAGTCATGTCCGACGAGTCAGTCCTATTTTTCCACCATATATTTGGTTTAATAACAATTACAATTTACAAAACATATGTATATAAACTAATCTTTGTATGAGAATAACATTGAATTTTTTCTTTTAATTCGTATAAATTAGTATATATTTTTTAACCATAACTATATAATATTTATTTAATATTTATATCGACTTTACGTGACCCGTGTGAACGCACGGGTCCTTTGCTAGTAAATAAATGAAAAAAGAATGGACAATATTAATTAGTACGTATAAAATAATTTAAAAAATAACTCTTTCGTTCTAAAATTAAAGATATATTAAATTATTTTACACCAATTTAAAAAAATAATAATTAAATATATATTTTTTAAAAAATTACTAAATGTCATTAATTAAAAATACAATTTAATGCAATTAAACTAACGTCAGTATTATTTGCAGTTTTCAATGAAATATTGTCATACCTTTTTGAATGACCATCCTGTACACGGTCACTATCTCGGGTCAAGATCCTCTCCATTTTTCTCTTTCTCCATTTTTTCCATTATTATAGTTTTGTAAATAAATAACACGCATTTTCATGACATGTGACATTTATTTCACATTTATTTAATTTTATATACTCCAAACTATAATAATGGAGTCTTCCATTTCTTTTAAGAAATGGAGAGGATCTCTACCCCTCTTTTCCATGCCGCTACAGTTAAACATCATTTGTCAAGTCATTATCTGTTTTCAGCAGGTTAACTCATCATTCTCTCACCTATTAAATGTGAAGACTTGGACATAGAGTGGTTGCTACCGGCATCAAATAAACAAAAATATGCACTTTAATTAATGAAAAGGTGATTTATGTCCATTTCCTAGCACCTACACTGTCACTACATCTGTCACTACATCTCCTGGAGACAATTTGGTTCTATTTTTACCAACTCAGTTGAGTTCCTAATAAGGTTAAACTCCAATTTAACTATAACTTAGATAATTTTTTTCCATTATATACAAAATATTAAATATTAACAGAAAGATAAAGTTACTGATTAAAATATAATATATTAACGAGAACATGATATTATTAATCAAAATATTCAATATTAACAGGAACATAAACTTGCTTATCAAAATATTGAATATTAACAGGAATATAAAGTTATTTATCAAAATATTGAATATTAATGGGAACATGAAGTTACTGATCAAAATATTTTTTTATTAATTATGCATTCAATTATTTTCTTTTTAATTACCATGAAAAATGTTGACATTATAGTGTATCATACCAGTATTCGTGCGAACGCACGGGTCACACATCAGTACGGTGCGAATACACGGGTACACCAATCAGTGGCGGGGCAAGGAATTTTAGACAACCTGGGCAAAAACTTTACACTATTAATTATTCATCTGTTTTAATTTTCACACCCTATTTTTACTAATTTTGCCCTTAATTTTACCTCTGGTTTTGTCTAAAATTCAGCTATTAAATTGGGGTAGTACAAAGAAAATAGGGGTTGAGCCCGAGCGCGTGCCCGGGCTCGCTGGGCCTTGGAACCGCCCCTGCACCAACATCTGTGTGAATACACGGGTAACACACCATTATCACGCGAACTCACAGACTATTACATTTTTTTGTATATTTACAATAATAAAAAATATATGAGTCCAAACGCGACAAAAATGGATATTTTTTAAATTATTTTGAAATTATTTTTAGTTTATGATATAATTTTTTTTAACATAATATATGAAAAACAATTTTGATGAAACAATTTTATTTTATTTCTTATAAATATTTCTTTTTCTTTTAAGGGTTAAATATGTTGTTGGAAAGTCCTATAAATATCTCAATTTTGACTTTTAGTCTCTATAAAAAAAAATTGACTTTTAATTCCTATAAAATTACTTTTGCACACATTTTTTGTCCTTGCAGAGGGACTAAAACTGCGTACGAAAGTAGTTTTATAGGGACTAAACGTCAATATTTTTTTATAGGACTAAAAATCATTTTTGGTAATTTTATAGGACTAAAAATATATTTAACCCTTCTTTTAACGGAGCAGTTTCATGGGGACGCACAGGTATCCCACTTTCATGAAATTTATTTTTAATTTGTTTAAATAAGTGTTTGTACAATATTTGAACTTTTGATACATTCAATTGCATATTACTCTTATTCATGAGTAGTTCAATTGCCTATTATTCTTATTCATGTTTAGTAAGTGGAATCTAAACATTATTTCATACATTACTTTCTTATTAATATTATACCATATTCTATAAATAAAAATTATTTTTGAATTATTTTTAATCAATTTAATATTTTGGTTTAAATATTAAAACTTCTATATTTCAATTTGATATAAAAAAAAACTTATCTGATCTAGCCCGCACCAGAACCCGTGCCGACGTACGGGTTTCCCACTAGTTTATTAAATAAGTTTAACATAAATAAATAATTAATAATTTAAGAATGACCGAGTGGAAACGAAGCGGCAGATAGAGGAGGAGGAGGAGGGAAACATTTATCTATATATAGCTCTTGTAAAACCTTTTTCCCGCCATTCACCCTCTCTGTATTTCACTCTTCAATGGTGAGGTCTAGAACCGCTGCAAAACCCTCCGCACCAGAAAATGAGTATAACCTCAAAGTTATCTCAATCGGTTCGCTCTACAATGGACAATGGCACAAGAAGTATTGGAGCACTTCTAGGGTATGGACAATGGCACAACAAGTATTGTGAATTTGTCTTTTGTTAGTCATTTGAGATTTTTAAGTATCATTTTAGCTAGTCATATTAATTTTAAAATTTGTATTTTGTAGAATAATGGACTTTTGTAGCTCTTGATATCAGGCCCTAGGCAAGAACACACAATGTCTAACTCGAAGGAGTCACGACCTTTTATGGCTTTCAACCTTTTCTCCAGGAGGTGGAACCTTTTTCATTTTCAATAATCGGAAACTTGAAGACTTCAATTTCCAAGTTGTTCTCATGATGTGGAGCCTCCTTAATAGTAATAGGAACCTCAACAATACTTCAGACACTCTAATTCATAAGAACTTTCCCTGAGGTGAAGTTAACATTTGCATTTGGCCTTTGACGAACATCTCTAAACTCTTCTTGTCTAAGAGAAAAACTTGAATAGCCTCCATACACTGATTCACATTAGTCCCCATTTTGTTCTTATCTTAGTCAAAACCTCACGGAGTTGTTCCATTATTAACTTTCAAACACGTAGCGGTGAGAAGTCAACTTTGTTGCTAGAGTCAGAATCTGAGTAGAAAGGGCCCTCATAAGCTTCTGAGAGAACTATAAAATGCATGATAGTATGAATGCATGTTTCATTTATGGAGAGTCCTAAAGTCTTTTCTCACTTTTGTTTCTTTTTTCTTTCCTTTTTTTTTTTGAAATTGAGACTTTGTTTTGTATAGAATATCTTTTCTTTTCTTTTCCTTTTTTCTTGTTTCCCTTTCTTTTTCCTTTCTTTTTTTTAGAAACAGACTATAGGATCCCCCACAAATGAAGTAGATGAAGGAATGATGTTATACAATGCAAAGTGGTGAGACTGAATGTCTCGCAAATCTAGATATCTAAATTGCAGTGATCTTTCTGAATGATACAGGTTCAAAATTTCGGCTTCAGATTGCAATACAGGAAATCCGGGTATGATGAAGGCTAGTATCCTGTCCCACCCCGATCTCACAGGTATGAAGTCTAGACACGGACCGGTGGTTCCTAATGGTCACTAGGGTCTACAGTTCCCACGGGGTACAAAGTGTTTGAGGCAACAAGCGTGCCAAACACAGTGTTCCATGAAAGAACCTCGCCCAATTGTGGTACCTCGTGTCAAGCTCGATCATAGCAAGCGCTACAGGGTCAACATGAGCATCCACGCTAATTCTATGTGTCACTGGCCCGGGCAGTGGGCCTTTTACCTCACACAAACCCCCCACCTGCAAAACAAAACAGAAAAATATGTGGCCCCCACGGGGCCCATAGTATGGTCCAGAATGCGAGAAAGTAAACATGAGATGCAAGCAGAAAATAGACATGATATGCAAGCATAAAATAAAGAAATGCAACACATACGCAATATATAACACCCAATAAACAAATAAACAAACAAAGGCTAGGATCGAGTCGCTAAGTACGGACCCGCAATAGGTCTAACGTCCCCAGCAGAGTCGCCAGCTGTCGGTAGTGCGAAAAATGGATCAGAGTCGCCACTAATATATTCATCCCATCGCGGGAAAGGAATACCAGAAAACCTAACTCGAAACAAGAACAAGGTCTTTCGACCAGAGAACAGGGTACGGGAGTCGGTTACGCAAGGGGAAGGTTCTAGCACCCCTCACGCTCATCGTACTCGATGGTATCCACCTATGTTTGTTTCTATCTAAAGGGTGTATCTATCACTAATGCAATGCATGATTAAAATTAGAGTTTTTTAATAATTATTGTGCTCGCTAGAGTTGTCTCTATGCCTACGTATCCTCTTAAGAAGAATTAGAGCGTCGTAGTTCTGCTCAATATTTTCTATGTTTTTTATTATTTGTTGGTGTTTTTTAGTGAACAATTACATCACACTCCGCCACTCGACCTTTGGAGACTTATGCTGGGAATGAAGTGGAAGTAACTTGCTCTTAAAAGCAAAAAGAAAAGTATGTCGAGTGTTTCGAGTGACTCCCTTAAGCAAGCGAGACTCGAGCGACTCTTGGTTTGTGCTTTTTAGGATCGGGAACTTCCACTCAAGTGATTCCCTAAAGCAAGGGAGACGAGAGCTTCCGTTTCCTTTTATTATTTTCATCCTTTATTAAGTGTTTTATTGATTTTTGTCTTTTATGCACAACGGGAACATATTCCTCTAACTATCCTAGTATTAACATACTAATGGCCCTAAGGTCAAGGATAAGGAAATCTCTACTTATGTTAACATGCATAGACTACAACCTAAGTTGTTCTATATGACTCATCTTAATGAAGATTGAAGTCACCGCCCTAAGGGAACATGGTAAGTATATAGTAAGAGATAAGCAAAAGAAACAAGCAAGGTAAGTGACTTAATGAAGTCCCTAACCTAATCCACTCTTAATCAAGAGGGATTAACACAATTAAAACCCAAAGGCATAGCTAAACAAGAAGTAAAATATCAACCAATACTAGCTACTAATTACCATTCAAATGTACATGAATCAAAGTTTCTAAACCTAAACCAAAATTGAATTAAAATTGGAATTAAAAGGAGTCTTTTATGTAAAAGATAATCCTACATATATCTAAGGGAAGTATGCAAAATATTATGATGTAATTCTATCCCTAAGTCATTCAAATGAAATTATTTACAAGGAGGGACCAAACAAGTCTTTTATATACACATGAGAAAGAAAATTCAAGTAAAAATAGAAGAAAACTGATTTAAAATACAACTCCAGGACTTGGTACTTTTAAACACTTATAATAGTATATACAAAAATAAACTAAGGCTATTGCATAAATGCAAATCAAATTATAGGTCAAATTCACATAATTATTCACTTAGAAACATACATCAATCGAGTATAGAAAAACCTAATGAAAATCTAATCAAAACATAGAATTGAACTTTTTTTTTTATACAAGAAGATACATGAGTCCACTGATATCACAAAAAAAATGGCAATTAAATTCTATTCCTAAGGCTTGTAAACAAATTATTTTGTGAAACCTATCAAAACATGAAAGAAATATGAACATATCTAAGAAAGATATTTATTAAAAATAGCGAAATAATTTATAAAAATATACAAAAAATACTAAAATCATCTAGACACAAAATTATATATAAAACATATTTTTATTGATTTTTTATTCCACCTAAAACTGATTTATGAGTCAAAAGTTATGAGAAAACAAAATTGAAACAATTAATGGAAATCTGCCTAGAAGCCAAGGTGTATTAGCAAAAGCCTAATGAACTATGCTTTAGTTAAAAGGCGCATTTGGGCCTGTTACTGGGGGTGGGGAAAACGAAAATACCAGGCCCATGCGGTTATCACGTTTTTGTAGCCCAAAGCCTCATTTTATTCCTTTTTATTTATTTCAATTTCCACAGCGTGACATAAAAAGGTAACTAGTTATCAATTGATCATAGTATCACTAAAGTCACAAGAGATAAAAAATAAAACCTAAGCCAATTACCAAGGGACACCTCACAGATCCAATGATGGAGATAAGACAAAAAAGAAAAGGCTAACTGCATGGCCCAATCACCTCGCGCCACGCACACAGTCGGAGAGAGAAAGTTGCTGAACAACATGCAACGGCAGGAACTACCTCTGGTCTTCTTCTCCGATGATCATCTCGCCGGAGCTTAATGAAATCGCCCAGAAAACCAACAAACCGCCACCATATCACTCGGTTTCGCGTGTAGAATCTGAATCTAGCATTTGTTTTGCTTCATTCGCCTTCAAAGGTCCAAACTGAAGCTAATCTAAAAACCCTAAATCTTAAGAATATCACCAAAAATTTCTATAATTACATAATCGCACTCCTAATCCTTCACAGAATTCAAAATAAGCGATTTCTACATTCCAACCACGGTCATTTGGAGCAAACCGAATCTACTCATCAAGAATAATAAAAGACGCACAAGATCGCAACAAGAATACTCCCAGGCTTATCACATGTGATTTACGATGTTAAAGAAGTTAGAGAATCTAACCTGAAATCGTTCTTGATTCAGAGTTATGCAGAGCATTCCACAAGCTACAATCCAATACCTTGAGCCTTGAAGATGGCGATGATGATGATTGAGGTGGACGGTGAAGAAACTGTGTTGCTATGATGTTGCTGCAAGTGAGGAATGATCAATGGAGATGACGAAGCTTCATGGAAAGTGTTGAAGGTTAGATTTAGTTATGGAGTTTGATGTGGTTCAGTTGAGAATTTGTTACATGAGAGAGAGTGATGAGAGGAATGAGATAGATTAGAGATAATGAAGGTTAGTTATGGTGGTGAATGTAATGTTGTTATTGGTTGAGAGAGAAAGGAGAGAATGAAAGTTAGTTGTGGTGGTTGGAAAATAAGAGAGTGGAGAGAATGAAGATTAGTTATGAAACTGAAAAAAAAAAGAAAAGTGAAAACCTCCTGAATTCGTGAAGGATTTTGCTTATATATGTAGTGTATGAGTTGTTGGGTGGAGATGCTAGCAGCTGATTATTTTTCTCAAACTTAGCACACACGTTTCAGTTGGTTATTTGGAGTATATGCCTTACTTTTTCTTCATGCATGCAGCTATTTGCTTATATATTTAGAGTAATTATCACAAGGCTGCAACCTTTTCCACATAAATCTTGCACCTCCACTGAGACAATACGTTCATGCCCACGTAGCTCTCCCCCGTTGCTTTTCATGCAGAGAAATGTTTGGCTTCTTTGGGTAGCATGTGGTGAGCATTGTTGCTTGTACTGGGCACAGTGAGAACATGATATTCTATCAAAGCCTTGACCACCTTGAGTAATTCGTTTCACCTCCTCCTGTATGCAACAATAATTTACTTAGTGTTTTTTCGCGTCGACTCGGTTTTATTGAAAGGAGGATATATAATAGACCAACATTGATGTTGAAAATGCTTTGAGACAATGATCATATCATCATGCTAATCACTCTTGAAATTATGACATCAAACTGGTAGCAAGTACTTAGAAATTTTCCGGATGGTTGCCGTATTCACAATTTCGACTCAGCAACTTTGAATCCCCGTATCTTTTAAACCAAGTTTCATTTAAGGGTTACTCCTTCTACAGGTTTGTAAATTTCCATGAAGTAAGCATCTTTGTAGTTAGCCTCGACCTGAAACAATGTCTACAAACATACTGAAAACGAGCTCAAACTCAACTGCTTAAATCATATTGCAAATACCCAGAATTCGGCTATGCACACAACATCCGTTCCTTGCTAAATCACCAACTTTTTGGACACGTAACTTTTGATCTGCGCTTCTATTAAAGAAACTTCCACTTGCAACATTTCAGTTTGCCATGAGATGAACACTTTTGTTTTTGACCTTGCTCTAAAATAATGCATGCCTTCATGTGAAAAATGAGCTCAAAGCTCGCTGCTTGGCTATTACCAAAATTTCCAGGATTGTTCAAGTGTTGGAGATTTTCCAACGTTGAACCATGAACTTGTCCCTCACATATCGTTTAATCGAATCATCTTTTAAAAATAATTCCAACTACAAAAATGGAGGTTGCCATGAGTGGAGCAAGTTTCATGTTGGTGATGTCCTGAATTATGGTTTGGAACATCGTGTAAATGTCCTCTAAAGTTCAAGGGCACAGCTTGTTTCGATGCTGCAGCGTGCCCGCGCGTGCGTGATGAAAGTTTGGGCTCGATGCCTTGCCACGGAAAACTTCCAAGGGCATGTCTTTGAGACTTGACATCTCAACAACCATGTAACGAAAATTCGTGATCTTTGGCTCATTGTATAAAGGAAATGGAGGAGAGCACGTTGATATCTAATTTGAATTCAAAGGGTGTGTATTATCATCTAGAATTGGCTTCAAATACTGCACGCCATGTGTTTGAGAAAAAGCTTGCGCTGGGCAAGAAATCTGCCGGGCAACGCAGCATGATTCAGTTTTAATCTTCAAACTTCCATGTCCCATAACTCGAAATCCAGGCCTCAGATGAGAAAACTTTCAACTACAAAATTGTAGTATGCCAAGATTGAAAGAATGTTCCTGTTGACCTTGTCTTGAAATAGAGCTTTGGTTCATGTGTAAAATGGGACTGAAGTTGACTGCTCAACCATTCTCAAACTTTCCAAAATTATTCAAAGTGTAGAACTTTCTTTTTATGGCAACTTCAATTTTCAACTAACTTTCCAATTTGGGCAACTTTGAATATTTCTTGATTTTAATTATTTCATTGACTTTCTTTGACCGATTTTCCACCAAAAATCAATATTTGAATAATCACCCTGATTTTGACTAAAAGTCAACATTTCCTGATTTTTCTGATTCCATATGAATTTCTTGATTAATCTGTTTCCGATTTAATTCTCAATCAATTTTCAACCAAAGAAGCTCCAGTGAATGATACTTCTTCAAGGCAACCACATTTTCGTATCCAAAAGTCATCTCCTAATTAAATTTTGACCACAAAGTCAACAGGGTTGACTTTGGTCAAAACCCTTATTTGGAAATCTTGATAAACCTGAGGATTGTGTCTTTAATCAGAGCTTTGCCTTGGAGATGATAAAACCCTGACCTCAAGAGAATGCCATTGAAGATGATGCCTGGGACCTCAGATCTAATTTTTTTAATCCGGAATTTCTCCATCCTTAGTTTCCTCTATGTCAATTTTCTTGCTAAGTAACAATGATATGCATGCGAGTGTTATATGAATGACCTACATGAGGTATGCATATGAATGTGATATGAAAGCAAATTGGGGAATAAATAAGTGGACAAATTTTGGGGTGCAACAAGTACTTATATAAATTCTATACCGGGAAAGAAAGCATTAGGAGTTGGAAAAGAAAGTTTAATGACGAAGCAAGTGCAAGTTTAATGTTGTCAGAAAAAACATTAAGAGCTTGAAGAAGACGAAGGAACATGTGTTTGAGCAACATGGTGAAAAGAGAAGAAGAATAGTTAAAGAAATCTAAAGCGTTTTAGGGTTAGGAAGGTTAGAAATCCTATTAATATAAAGCATTTTTTTAGTCAAAATTTTAAATGGCGTGGCATGTAATGTGGTGTGCCACGTCAGTTTCCGTTAGAGGAAATAGATACTAGAGAACAAAAATGTGGACGGAAAATTTTAGAAGGACATTTTTTTAAATAAAAATTTTTTAGAGACTAAAATTGAATATGAAATTATTTGTAGCGACGAAAAATATATTTAACCCTTTAAAAATATATTAAGTCCCACTTTAATTTGTAAACAAATTGTTTAATTTTAAATATATTTTTTATGAATATTTATTTTATAAGAAATAAATATTTCATATTCAAGTCTCCTCCCTACACCTCTTTTTAGTCACCACACCCTATTTTTTTGATTATTCTCTATTTTCTAAATTTGAATTATTTCTAATAAATTAATACTACTTTAATATTTCTATTATTCACTAATTATTAAGAAATATAATAATATGATTACCTCTTAAATGTTTAATATTCTAATTAAATTAATTAAATTAAAACACTCGCTATTCTCGAATAACTATTCCATCGCAAGAAAATAAATTAATTGAATAAACACATAATCATAAAATACACCGAATTTTTTTTAATAATTATTTAAAAATAATAGTAAAATATGTTAATACTATTAAAAACAAAATTTATTTGGCTAAAATGAGAAGGAGTTAATTTTTACTTAATTTTAAAATATTTTTTTAGATTTTCTTTTTCTTTTTAAGTTAAGACGAGATCACTGACCGCCATTGACTACTTGTGCTTATTGATCTTCACTCCGTTATTATATGATCACTAATTTAACCATTGTCGAATACCGGTAATCGTAACTCCGAGCATTGTATATTGTTAATATGATCATAATCACCCATCATCGACTACTATTTTAATTATTATAGAAGAAAGTTTTAAAATAAGTACATTAATTTAATATAGTTATTTATCATATATATTATAATTAATGGATTAAAAATATTATTAGTTCAACTTAATTGATAATTATGTAAAAATATTTGGTTGAGGAGTATCGATTTGAATTTGCGACATTCATTTTTTTTAATAGAATGTCTTGATCATTAAATAATTAGATAGAAAAATTAATAATTAAAAAATATTAAGAGTCGTGTTAAAAATATTAATAACTAAGATTTTAACATACCACCAAACACCCTCATTTGCCCTTAATGAAAAAATTAATTACCCTAATAAAAGCCCATTTTGGTAATTAACTAAATACAAGTTTTATTCCAACCAATCATATCTCTCCAATGCTCTAAATGACACTACCTTTCTAATAACTTTACACTACCTTTTCAATATTATTATTTGGGTGTTGGCTAATATCCTTTGGTTTTTCCCTCCACCCAACTATGCTTTGAAAACCGATTCATTGGAGAGCTAATACTCTCTTTATTCATTACTTCTATAAACCCATCCCTTGCTCTCTCTGATTTTTCAAAGTTCTCTCTTCCTTTCAGCTTCCTCTTCCTCCTACGCCATTCTTTCTACACCGTAGCTTCAACTTCTTCATCCTTCTGTAAATTGGGTAAGACTCTCCTTTTAAAAGATTTTTCTTTCAGCTTCTTCATCCTCCTGTTTCCGTAGCTTTTCCGATTTTAAGTTCACATTTTTTTCTCCACAACTTCTTCACAACTTCACAACTTCACACTTTTTGTTGACAATAGCAACAAGTTAGAACCTTTTTTCGTTTTATATGTTTTGTTACTGTAAAAATCATATTTTCAACAACTATTTGCTTGTACTTAAGTAATTTTATTATCTCTGTATGGTTGTTGCCATAGTAGTCTTGAGCTTTTGGGTAGATTTTTTGTGTTCGTAGAGTTTATCCAACTTTTCATCATTGTTGCTTATGAGTGATGAACACAACAGAAAAAGAAGAGGTTTGGGTGCACCGAAAACAAGATAACTATTAGAAGCTTATGTTTTCATCATCATAAGCTAAATTCCTCTCATTTTCAGTTTTTATTGATTATTTTGTATTGAGAAATTTTCTATCACTTAATGCTGCATGTTCATGTTTTTAGTTTTATTCATTTTTTTGGTGTGAATATATTGCTTACTCCTTTATTTTTTCTGATCCTATTTTTTAGCGTGGAGTGGTGTGAAGATGTTCATGTTCATTTCCTTCTTCCAGATCCAGTTTCTTCCCTTTTCATATGAGGTATGATTTATGTTTATTGTTGTTTTAGATTACTTTGGTTCTGGTTTTTGTTATGCTTTTTATGCTTCAACAAATTCGGTGAGTTGATAGTGGTGGTATCCTGGACTGTAATGATGTTTTATGCCCAAATCCGGTGACGACATCAAAAAAGACAGTTTTATGCTAGTGACATTCAAATCACGGGTTTTTTGGTTGATGTAATATGTCCTTTTAAACTGTTAAATATTGAGAGTTGTTTTACCCATGGTTATTGACTCATGCGTATCATTAGATACTGACTCGCGTGTATAGGATATATAGGCTATGGTTTTTACGATTTTTTTTCTTTCAAATTTGTTAGTTAAGGATTTGAATTCACTGTTTTCAAATTATGAAAATTTTACTACAATCATAATATTGGGAACACACAAGCCAGAGATGATCCGGAACACACAAACCACTTAATATTTAAGTTGTACCATTGTCATTGGTTTGTTTGTAATGACATGTTTTTGGTTGATGGCCAGTTTAATCTACTTTTTGAGTATTCTGCCTGATTTGAAGTTGGTGTTAGTTGCAGTGTATGAGCTAGCAGCTACTACAAAATTGGAATGGAAGTGGTGGAATCAACCATGTTGTTGAACATTATAAAAAGATCGGATACCCACGTGCTGTAAAGCATTACTGGCTGGTCTGGAAGCAGCAGGTGACACCCTTCCATCATATTTTATCTTGACAAGTTTGTTTTTAATAGTTTCAATAGTTTACTGGTAGAGTTTGATTTAGTCTACTACTGCAAAATAATTGAACATTCAGAATACAACATAAAATGATTGAACAAACGCAAGGGAGAGATGTTGGGTTATTGTTATCGGGTAGATATTGTTGAATTTCCTTTTTGGAAGTTGTCGCACGCTCGCGAAAAATGAACAGAGTCGCCACCAATATATTTATCCCATAAGGGAAAGGAATATCAAAAAACCTAACAAAGGAAGGAACAGGGTCTTGCGACCAGAGAATCAAGGTACGGGAGTCGGTTACGCAAGGGGAAGGTATTAGCACCCATCGCGCCCATCGTACTCGATGGTATCCACCTATGTTTGTTTCTATCTAAAGGGTGTGTACTATGTCTATGTCTATATGCGAATGAATGCAAAAGAAATACGGGGAAAAGAAGGATTATTTACAAATGTGCTCGTTCAAGCCCCGCGACTTGATGTCTACGTATCCTTTTCAGGAATCAGAGCGACGTAGTTCGGCTCACATGCTTCTGTTTGTTTTTGTGTTTTTTAGTTGGGCGGCGTTAACGCTCGCACTCTTGCATCAGGGATCGACCCAGGATGCAATAGAGCGGAGATAACAATGCCCTTAAGAAAGGAGAGAAGAGAGAGAGTTTGAGTGTTTCGAGGAAATCCCTAAGGCAAGGGAAACTCGAGTTACTCTTTGGTTTGTGTCTTTTAGAATTTGGGAACTTACGCCCGAATGGTTCCCTAAAGCAAGGGAGATCCAAGCACTCGAATGATTCCCTAAAGCAAGGGAGATTCAAGCTTCCATTCCCTTTTTAATGATTTTCACTTTTTTATTAATGTTTTTTAGTGTTTTCTTTGTATTTTTTAAAGGGGATTTTATTTGAATATTTGTTAGATGTTTTATGTTGTAAAAGAAAAAAATGAAAATGGGGGAGACTAGCCTAAGTATCATTCTAACCTAATAGTTATTATTCTAGTCTAAGTCTAATGTTAACATGGTAATGAAATTCTAAAAGGAGCATACTAATGATATTAACAAGATATGCCTAAAATAAGGCCAAACAATATAAGCAATAAAATCATACAAGAATCATGGAAATAGCACAAAAACAATTCAAGCATTAATGCAAAAATTAAACTAAAAACTACTATTTTTATGAACTTTTATGTGGGAGATTCTAAGACTAAAATTAATCCTAAGAGTGGCCTAAAAATCTAACAAGTTTTATTGATTTTATTGTTTTTATCACTAAGAAAAAATAAGAGAAAACTATGTTAAAAAAACCTAAATTCTAATAAGGAAAATATGGGCCCAGAGGGGGTGTAAGCTGGGAATTGTGGTGCAACTTGGTAAAGGGCGCAGGGCCCAGCCAGAAGGCCCGTAAAGTTTTTGTAGCAAACAGAAAAAAGAAAAAAAAAGAGTGTATGGGCCAGGTGGGGTGTATGCCAGCAAATTGGCGCAGGCCCAAAGGGCGTTTTGTTCAAAGAAAAAAAAACAAGTGAGAGCATGGGCCTATGGGGGGTGGGATCAGTAGTTACGGTGAAGGCCCAAGTTGATTTTTGTAGAGTTTTCAAATCAACCAAACAGAAGCGTGGTATGGGCCTGGCGGGGGTGTGCATGGCAATAATGGTGAAGGCCCGATGCATTTGTTTTGTTTGATCCATCAGAAATTATAATTAAAAAACAATTAATTGATAAAAATAAATAATAAAAAAGAAATGAGATTGGGAATTAGGTTTTTAGATTGTGACCTCTCGGCTTCTTCTTCTCCCTCTCTCACGAACGCACGCGGCGGTCGGAGAACTCTTCCTCCGGTGAAACCGAAACAACCGTCTAGCAACCTCACTCAACAGATTTCTTTCAATCGTCCTCACCCTACTCTCAGCGCGACGGTTACGGTCTCATCCTTCTCCGATCAAGATCTCAAATCGCCGCCGTGAATATGGAACGAATTCGTCCCTCACCTCCCTCTGAATTCGCAGGAAGAGAAAGATCAAAGAGTTCCGGAGGAGCTTCCCATTGTAGACACAAGATAGAAATCGGAATTCTCACGGAGTAGAAGCTTTCGATTGGAGTCGACGCGAAATAAACGCGAAGACGGAGGAGCTCTTCAGGTACCTTCTTGATTCTGCTTTTGTTCACGTTTTGTGGTGTTCCTCTTCTTCTCTTTTTTTTGCTTCTTCTTCTACCTTTTTGATTCTTCCGCGTGCTGTTAGAACAAGATTTGTTCTGATCAATTATCTTAGTTTTGATGATAACAATAATATGAATTTTGCTTAAGATAATATGGTACTCTAATCCAATGCAATTTCCTTTTCAGGAAATATATAAAGAGTACGCATAATTCAGCGCTCAGAAGCTTTGTCTCAAAGGGTTCAGCATGCAACATCAGAACATGGTCTGGCAAGACATCAGAAGATGGTCGAAGCAGAATCAGAACATGGGTCTATGGAAGCATCAGAAGAACAAGAGAACAGAAGCACTGAAGTACTGATGGTATCACGCTCAGAAGCACTTCAAGGTCAGAAGATCAGAAGATGCTATGCACCAAGCTGTTTGACTCTGATGATATTCAAACGTTGTATTCACAAACATCAGATCAGAAGGAAGTACAAGTGGCAAGCTACGCTGACTGACAAAAGGAACGTTAAAAGCTACTAAAGGCTACGTCAGTAGACACAGCGTGAACAAGGCTCGAGGTAGTTGACAAAAGCGTATAACATTAAATGCGATGCTGTACGGAACACGCAAAGCATTAAATGCACTCAACGGTCATCTTCTCCAACGCCTATAAATATGAAGTTCTGATGAGAAGCAAGGTTAACGATCCTGAACAAAACAACTCATATTAACTTGCTGAAACGCTGTTCAAATTCGAAGCTCAGAATCTTCATCTTCATCAAAGCTCACTACATTGCTGTTGTAATATATTAGTGAGATTAAGCTTAAACGTTAAGAGAAATATCACAGTTTGTGATTATAGCTTTTAAGAAGCATTTGTAATACTCTTAGAATTGATTACATTAAGTTGTAAGGAACTAGAGTGATCGTGTGGATCAGAATACTCTAGGAAGTCTTAGAGGTTATCTAAGCAGGTTGTAACTAGAGTGATCGTGTGGATCAGTAGACTCTAGAAAAGTCTTAGAGGGTATCTAAGCAGTTGTTCCTGGAGTGATCAGTGTGTGATCAGAAGACTCTGGAAGACTTAGTTGCTGACTAAGTGGAGAACCATTGTAATCCGTGCGATTAGTGGATTAAATCCTCAGTTGAGGTAAATCATCTCTGCGGGGGTGGACTGGAGTAGTTTAGTTAACAACGAACCAGGATAAAAATAACTGTGCAATTTATTTTTATCTGTCAAGTTTTTAAAGCTACACTTATTCAAACCCCCCCTTTCTAAGTGTTTTTCTATCCTTCAATTGGCATCAGAGCGCCGGTTCTAAGGTGCAAGCACTTAACCGTGTTTAGAAAAGATTCAGGAAGAGAAAAACGCTTCAGTAAAAGATGGTTGATGAAAGTGAAAAGTCTACACCTGCATCTACATCTGGCTCTGCTGAGCAATACAACGGTAACAATGGTTATACTAGACCGCCGGTATTTGATGGTGAAAACTTTGAATACTGGAAAGATAAACTGGAAAGTTACTTTCTTGGTCTAGATGGTGATCTATGGGATCTTCTGATGGATGGTTACAAACATCCAGTAAATGCCAGTGGCGTAAAGCTGACAAGGCAAGAAATGAATGATGATCAGAAAAAGCTTTTCAGGAATCATCATAAATGCAGAACTGTTTTGCTGAATGCTATCTCTCATGCTGAGTATGAGAAGATATCTAACAGGGAAACGGCCTATGACATATATGAGTCCTTGAAAATGACTCATGAAGGAAATGCTCAAGTCAAGGAAACTAAAGCTCTAGCTTTAATCCAGAAGTATGAAGCCTTCAAGATGGAGGATGATGAAGACATTGAAAAGATGTTTTCAAGATTTCAAACTCTTACTGCTGGATTGAGAGTTCTTGACAAGGGATACACCAAGGCTGATCATGTAAAGAAGATCATCAGAAGCTTACCCAGAAGATGGGGTCCTATGGTGACTGCATTCAAGATTGCAAAGAATCTGAATGAAGTTTCTCTGGAAGAGCTTATCAGTGCCTTGAGAAGTCATGAAATAGAGCTGGACGCAAATGAGCCTCAAAAGAAAGGTAAGTCTATTGCATTAAAATCCAATATCAAGAAATGCACTAACGCTTTTCAGGCTAGAGAAGAAGATCCTGAAGAATCAGAATCTGAAGAAGAAGATGAACTGTCCTTGATCTCCAGAAGGCTAAATCAACTCTGGAAGACCAAGCAAAGGAAGTTCAGAGGCTTCAGAAGTTCAAAGAAATTTGAACGTGGAGAATCTTCTGATGACAGAAGATTTGACAAGAAGAAGGTCATGTGCTATGAATGCAATGAGCCTGGACACTTCAAGAATGAATGTCCAAATCTTCAGAAGGAAAATCCCAAGAAGAAGTTTCATAAGAAGAAAGGTCTTATGGCAACCTGGGATGAGTCAGAAGATGATTCAGACTCTGGAGATGAGCAGGCTAACTGTGCGCTGATGGCGACAGAAGATGACGAATCAGAATCTACATCAGAATCAGATTCTGAAGAGATATCTTTGACTGCAAAAAGGACAAAGCACAACATGTCATGGTACCTGGACTCTGGATGCTCACGACACATGACAGGAAGAAGGTCTATGTTCCAAGACCTGGTGCTTAAGTCTGGAGGGGAAGTCAAGTTTGGAGGAGATCAGAAGGGCAAGATAATTGGCTCTGGAACTATAAAGTCTGGTAACTCTCCTTCCATTTCTAATGTACTTCTTGTAGAAGGATTAACACATAACCTCTTATCTATCAGTCAATTGAGTGACAATGGTTATGATATAATCTTTAATCAAGAGTCTTGCAAGGCTGTAAATCAGAAGGATGGCTCAATCCTATTTACAGGCAAGAGGAAGAACAACATTTATAAGACAGATCTGCAAGATCTTATGAGTCAGAAGGTGACTTGTCTTATGTCTGTTTCTGAAGAGCAGTGGGTCTGGCACAGAAGATTAGCTCATGCTAGTTTGAGAAAGATTTCTCAGATTAACAAACTGAATCTTGTCAGAGGACTCCCTAATCTGAAATTCAAATCAGATGCTCTTTGTGAAGCATGTCAGAAGGGCAAGTTCTCCAAACCTGCATTCAAGTCCAAGAATGTTGTTTCTACCTCAAGGCCATTAGAACTCTTACACATTGATCTGTTTGGCCCAGTCAAAACAGCATCTGTCAGAGGGAAGAAATATGGATTAGTCATCGTAGATGATTATAGCCGCTGGACATGGGTAAAATTCTTGAAACACAAGGATGAGTCTCATTCAGTGTTCTTTGATTTCTGCATTCAGATTCAATCTGAAAAAGAGTGTAAAATCATAAAGGTCAGAAGTGATCATGGTGGTGAATTTGAGAACAGATCCTTTGAAGAATTCTTCAAAGAAAATGGTATTGCCCATGATTTCTCTTGTCCTAGAACTCCACAGCAAAATGGAGTTGTAGAACGAAAGAATAGGACTCTGCAAGAAATGGCCAGAACCATGATCAATGAAACCAATATGGCTAAGCATTTCTGGGCAGAAGCAATAAACACTGCATGCTATATTCAGAATAGAATCTCTATCAGACCTATTCTTAATGAGACTCCTTATGAATTGTGGAAGAATAGAAAGCCCAACATTTCATATTTCCATCCTTTTGAATGTGTATGCTTTATTCTGAACACTAAAGATCATCTTGGTAAGTTTGATTCCAAAGCACAAAAGTGTTTCCTTCTTGGATATTCTGAACGCTCAAAAGGCTACAGAGTATACAATACTGAAACATTGATTGTAGAAGAATCAATCAATATCAGGTTTGATGATAAGCTTGGTTCTGAAAAACCAAAGCAGTTTGATAATTTTGCAGATTGGGATATTGATATATCAGAAGTTGTTGAGCCAAGAAGCAACGCATCAGAAGCAGAGCTTCTCAGAAGCAAAGAATCTGAAGATCAAGTATCAGCTTCTCTGGAGAATCTAAGCATATCTGAAGAACCATCTGTCAGAAGATCATCCAGACTCATCTCTGGTCATTCAGAAGATGTCATTCTTGGAAAGAAGGATGATCCAATCAGAACAAGAGCATTCCTTAAGAACAATGCAGACTGTCAATTAGGTCTTGTATCTTTGATCGAGCCAACTTCTGTTGATCATGCTCTAGAAGATCCAGACTGGATAATTGCTATGCAAGAAGAACTGAATTAGTGTACAAGGAATGATGTTTGGGATCTTGTTCCTAGACCAGATGGATTCAATATAATCAGTACAAAATGGGTCTTCAGAAACAAGCTCAGAATGAGAAGATGAGAAGTTCTTATGTATGAGTATCTTCTGAAATGAGATTTTTTATAAGAAGTTCTGATAGAAATCAATTAATTGTGATTCAGTTATTACTAACGTTTCATTGTCTAAGTTGATTCAGAATCTCTATGAAAGCAAAACAGCTGTAACTGGCTATCCAGATGGTAAACACGTGTTCACTATTCCTGGACAAGCGTGCGTGCAGTTGAGGGGACGTATACTTAGGTAACTGTGCAAATCACGTCTTTTGTCATTATTATCTCTCCTCACGTCACATAACATTAAATGCTTTTCATCATTTACTCTCTTTCAGTTTTCTTTTTAAATTCTTCAAACGTTTCTTTTTCCCTCTTATATTTCTCTCACTTTGCATTCAGTTTCTTTTTCGTTCTCTCTCTTTGCATTCATATCATAAACCCTAGCAGTTTCCAATATCTGCAAATTCATCATGAATCCATCGTCAAGCTCTGGGAATCAAGATAATGATCGGAAACAAAAGAGAAAGGCAACTGCTGAACGAGAAACCAAACCAAAAAGAGTAAGGATCACCTATGACCCTCTCAAAGTGTATCAACCCCTTGATGGTACCCCTCAATCACCTCCCTCTTCAAAGACCTCCACCACCTCTTCCTCCTCATTCATCCTCTCGGAACCACCTTCTTCACCATCTGATATCTCCTCTCCTTCAACCCTTCCATCAGATATTCCTTCATCTCTCTCACACCCTTTTCCCACCAGAACACCTAATCCCTATAGTGTTGTTCTTCCCGACTCCAGGTTCACTGTCAACCCTCCAAACCCTACCACTCAATCATATCTGGAGCTTTTACATTCTGATGTAAATGGCTGGTTGGAGATTCTAGGTGCTGCTCACCTTAACCATCTGGATGAGTATGCTACAAGCAACCTTTGGAATACCTTTCGTCACGATTTTCTGGCTAAGGCTACAGACACTCAGAGAAGGATTATGTCTGAAGCTCCTGGTGTTCGTGGTCTTCGGTTGGAAGTTGGTGAAAGCAGCCATCACCATCTCATCAGGATCAGAAGTGTTCTTGAAGGGAAGATACCAACAGATGAGTTGGAAGAAGAAAATCTCTGCAGAGACATCGTGGTGTGGAGACCATGGTTTCCTGTGCTGACTGGAGATTTTCAGTGGCTGTTCAACTGGTTCAGAATGAACCCTTCTGAAAAAGCACCTCACATGGTCTTTCCAGTAGTGGTTTATCCTGCTGAAGTTGCTGGTCCTACTCCTCCAACAAACCTAGCAGCTATTCTTCAAGCGTTGGAAGATGGAACTTCTGAGCTGCCTGAACCAGAATATGCTAAGGCTACTTCTGAGTCAGACTCAGATGAGGAAATGGAAGATGCACTAGCTGAAGATCTCCCAGAAGATCACCCTGCTGAGATTACTGTCCCTCTTGGCAGAAATACTGGTGCCTCCTCTTCTGGTGAAACCTCAGCTCTGATGGAGACCTTGGAAGCTCTTCATCAGAATCAAGCTATGCTGGCTTCTCGTTTGGACGCGCAAGAAGTAGCCAATGCTGAGTTTCGCTCCTTCATGGCAAGGCAAGCTACAAGCACTGACGGGATTCATGATGTTCTGGCGCGGATTTTGCGTAGGCTAGGATCTTAGTCCTTTGGTCTTTGTAGTTTTTCTTTCCTTGTTGCATCTGTTTTCCTGCATTCCTCTCTTGTAATCTTTTTTGATTATCAATGAAAACTTTCTTGTTTTACATTCCAGTGATTTTATTTGTCGTTTTATTCATCTGAATCTTTTGAAATATTCTTTTTGATGTTATGACAAAAAGGGGGAGAAGATAAATGATAAATGATTTGATTAATCTATCAGTTGCTGGGTAAAGCTCCCACACATTTACTAACAAGAACTGCAAGTTCTATATGGTTTAAGTGTTTTGCAGGTATAAAGAAGTGAAGAGAATCTTCAAAGCAAACACAAGAAGCTAAACCATGGAAACTGAAGCAAGCTGAGTGCTGTCAAGCTTCAGAGATCAGAAGCACTGATAATAGAATTTGATCCATATTTATCTATTTGATCTGACAAAATTCTATTTGCTCTGATACATTATTTTAGCCTATATGGCTCTGATACATATCATGTGTTCTAATATACATTTTATGTTCTGACTCGTTCATGCTGACTTTTGTCGTTTAGTTTTTGTTCTGTAACATTTCAGGATGTAGAGATGCTCTGATGATGCTCTGGTACATTCAACAATGTTCTGATACAAATCTAGCATGAAGTGATGTTGGTAGAAATTCAAAGCTCTGAAGCTATCCGAGGGAAGCAGAAATCAGAAGCTGTGAAGGTTCTAAAGATCCAGAAAACTCAAGTTCTGAAGCTGTCCTAAATGGAAGCAGAAATCAGAAGCTGTGAATGTTCAGAAGATCAAAGAAATTCAAGTTCTGAAGCTGTCCTAGATGGAAGCAGAAATCAGAAGCTGTGAATGTTCAGAAGATCAAAGAAATTCAAGTTCTGAAGCTGTCCTAGATGGAAGCAGGAATCAGAAGCTGTGAGTGTTCTAGGGATCTAAAGAAATTCTAGTTCTGAAGCTGTCCAATGGAAGCAGAAGTCAGAAGCTATGAATTCTCTAAAGACAGAAGCTTATATGATCGTCTCTACCGAAATAATCAGGGAAGTCTTTTATTAAAGTTCTTCGAGTATTTATTTCAGGGGGAGATTATTTATCTCAGGGGGAGATTGTTAATCTCAGGGGGAGACATATTCATATGCTTATGCTATAGCTGTGTAATTTGTCTTTTGCCGTCTATTCTTTCTGATCGCAAATTCATATCATTTATATATGTTTTTTGTCATCATCAAAAAGGGGGAGATTGTTAGAACAAGATTTGTTCTGATCAATTATCTTAGTTTTGATGATAACAATAATATGAATTTTGCTTAAGATAATATGGTACTCTAATCCAATGCAATTTCCTTTTCAGGAAATATATAAAGAGTACGCATAATTCAGCGCTCAGAAGCTTTGTCTCAAAGGGTTCAGCATGCAACATCAGAACATGGTCTGGCAAGACATCAGAAGATGGTCGAAGCAGAATCAGAACATGGGTCTATGGAAGCATCAGAAGAACAAGAGAACAGAAGCACTGAAGTACTGATGGTATCACGCTCAGAAGCACTTCAAGGTCAGAAGATCAGAAGATGCTATGCACCAAGCTGTTTGACTCTGATGATATTCAAACGTTGTATTCACAAACATCAGATCAGAAGGAAGTACAAGTGGCAAGCTACGCTGACTGACAAAAGGAACGTTAAAAGCTACTAAAGGCTACGTCAGTAGACACAGCGTGAACAAGGCTCGAGGTAGTTGACAAAAGCGTATAACATTAAATGCGATGCTGTACGGAACACGCAAAGCATTAAATGCACTCAACGGTCATCTTCTCCAACGCCTATAAATATGAAGTTCTGATGAGAAGCAAGGTTAACGATCCTGAACAAAACAACTCATATTAACTTGCTGAAACGCTGTTCAAATTCGAAGCTCAGAATCTTCATCTTCATCAAAGCTCACTACATTGCTGTTGTAATATATTAGTGAGATTAAGCTTAAACGTTAAGAGAAATATCACAGTTTGTGATTATAGCTTTTAAGAAGCATTTGTAATACTCTTAGAATTGATTACATTAAGTTGTAAGGAACTAGAGTGATCGTGTGGATCAGAATACTCTAGGAAGTCTTAGAGGTTATCTAAGCAGGTTGTAACTAGAGTGATCGTGTGGATCAGTAGACTCTAGAAAAGTCTTAGAGGGTATCTAAGCAGTTGTTCCTGGAGTGATCAGTGTGTGATCAGAAGACTCTGGAAGACTTAGTTGCTGACTAAGTGGAGAACCATTGTAATCCGTGCGATTAGTGGATTAAATCCTCAGTTGAGGTAAATCATCTCTACGGGGGTGGACTGGAGTAGTTTAGTTAACAACGAACCAGGATAAAAATAACTGTGCAATTTATTTTTATCTGTCAAGTTTTTAAAGCTACACTTATTCAAACCCCCCCTTTCTAAGTGTTTTTCTATCCTTCACGTGCTGCATTTCTTCTGTGTTGGTGTGTGCCGTAGTGATTGAGAGATGCGAGTTAAGAGCTTCGTGTGCGTGTGCGAGCAAATTGAGAGAGTAACGATGGAGGTTGGTGGCTGAGCTCAGGCTGGTTCAGAGCTTGAGGCAGGCTCTGAGCAACCTTGGTAGTGAGCTTTAGAGTGAGGGTGAGGAAGATGAATTGAGAGAATTGAGGGAGAAGAGAGGATTCAGAGCGAGAGAGGGACGAAGGAGGTGGTTATGGTGGTGGTGAGTGAGCGTGAAGGTGATGAAGAAGATGATTGAGAGAGATGAAGGTGATGATGAGTGAAGGTTGAGAAATGGTTATGGTGTGTGAAAATGGCGTGAAGAAGATTAGAGAGTGTAGGTTGAGATTATATAGATGATTGAGGGCAATGGATTCAGTTAGAGGAGAGTATTTTCAGCCATTGGATTGAGATTCTGTTATGAATTGAAGGGTGAGGATTTGAGAGTTAGTTATGTTGGTTAGGATGTGAAACTGAATCAGTTTGTTACAGTTAGTAATTGGTTAGGTGTTGGTTACATTCTGTTATCACAGTTAGAAGATTTGAAAAAGTTAGTTATGAAATTCTGTTATTCTGTTATATGGCAGTTAGGAGATAGGTTAGTTAGGTGTGGGAAAGATTAGTTATGTTAGTTGGAAATTCTGTTATGGTTAGTAATTTTAGAATAGCTTTGACAGTTGGTTTAGGAGAGTGTCTTGGTGAATTGAACATGAACAAAAGTTGAATGGAGATATGAATTTAACTGGTACGCTTGGTTGGAATTGTCTACTGGCTGCTATTATTTTGGTTATTGTGTGTGCAGAATTATTGGATTGGTGGCAAGGCATTATAGGTCTAATTTGAAGTTTTATTTTGCCATTGTATTGCTTCTGATTTCTGTTCCCTAGTGTATGTATTTGTATGTCATGTGAATTGGTGAAAAGAATGGGTGCAGGGCTGTTTTGAATAAAATCTGACATTGTTAGAACAAATGGTTTAAATGAGATGTTAGGTTGATGTTAGAACTTAGGCTGATTAGAATTGTTTCTTTTTTGTGTGGCTGCAGGTTTGGGATATTTATATGTGATTTTCCTGGTAGTAATGTGATGGATGTAAGGATGATAGGATTTTTTACACTGAACTTGGATGCTACTGTGATGAATGTGGTTCTTTCTCTTTTTCCTTTGTCATGAATGGAATTTCAATATGGACTTTGATGTGGTTTTGAAATGGAGGCATACTGATTAGTGATTTGAATTGATTTTGTGCAGGGCTGCAAGTTATGTGAACCGGTTCGGTTTTGGATTGATTTGAAGGTGGCTACTGTTTAGTTTAGATTATGCTGAACTGAGATTGCATGGACGTGTGTGATTGAACTGGTTTGTAACTGTACAGGGTTGGTTTCTTTATTTGTGTTGAATTTGGACTAAGGTCATTAAGTTCTAAATGTGTGGCTGCTTGTATTTGGAACTGTCATGGATTGAATGGTATAGCTAGTAATAACTGTTAAGATGGCTTGGATTTAGTTGGTTAGGATTAGATGTTAGTGAGGTTGCTGTTTTTTCTTCTGTTTTATTTGGAAACAGATATGGCAGCTGCAGGATTGTAATGATAATGATGATTTGATGTTGCAGGGTTATTGTATTGGTTTTGATGTGTATGGACTAGCTGAATTTGTGACTGTTATGACAGAGCTGGAAGTGTGTGTGTGCTTGATGTTAAATTAAGTTATTTGTGCTGGTTCATACTAACTTAAGCCAAGGCAAGGATAGGTGACAAATGAAATCACTCAGCATCATGGGGGTTACATGAAGAGCGAGGTGTGGAAATGGTCTGCCGAACTGAAGAGAGATAGGTCCAGGGGTCTGGTCAAAGTTCTAGTCAACGGTCAACTTTTGACCAGAAGTCAACAGTTGACCCTAAAAAGTCAACGACACATAGAAAGTCAGCACATAGGAAATGTATATTTTGTGTAATTCTTTTTGTAATGACTTTGGATAGGGTGTAATGAAATAACAAATATACGGAAGTGCAATGTAATTGGCTTTGTAATGAGATTTGCTCCTTTTGTAATAACTTTCTTCCAATTTGAACTTTGAAATTTCTTTTCCTCTTGCTTTTAATCTTGGAGTTCTTGAAAGGAGGCTTTGATTGTAGCTTGAAGGACCTCTTCTTAACCATGTTCAAATGTTTTATGAATGAATGAGTGTGTTTGAATTCCCTTACATCTGAAACGTAACTTTCCCATATATGCTTCATATTCAAACTCCTAATGCATTCTCCATTCATACCTTTAATCTCAAAAAAACCTCAAGAGTGACTTTGATCAAGAGTCAACATTCTTTGGTTGATTTCGACCGAAAGTCAAAGTTTTGATATAGTTTCCTCCAGTCTTGCAACAGTTCCCCAATTACAATAGATATGTTCAAATTCTTGCATGAACCCCAATGTCAATGACTTGTAGTTCCACTAATGTGCAGTATCCTATCGAATCACCACGAAAATAGGGAAATAAAACCCTTAATCATTGAATTTGTGGTATATGGATGAAGAATAACTTTGAAGCTTGATGAAGAGGAAATCCACAATATCCATGAACCGAAACCCTGATTCCATAATCCAGTGCGCACAGAAGGACCAGTTGAAACAAGTTTATCTGAAGTAGAGGCCTCAAACCAATAAAACTCTAATTCACTAGAAGACCTCTGATCCTATGTCTCAAATTATTGGTTAGCGATGCATGAGGTGTTAGATGACCTAATGTAGGTATGTACATGAATGCAAAGCCTAAGCCAGTTAATATTGAAAGGGTAGGACAAATTTGGGGTATGACAGAAGTATAGAGATCAAAGGTGAACAATGAGAATTCTTTGAGTTCTATTTCTTTTTGAGGTTTACAAGTCTTATTTATCCCAGACTCATGGTTGTGTGGTAAACAAATTTTCAATCTTTTGGTTATGCAGATTCTTACGAGGCAATTAATGATGAAAGTATGCCAATGTATCATCATTTTAGTTGATTATTGGTTATTAAGGTATAAATGAACACACAAGAATGAACTTTAAGATATGAATGGAATTTTCTTGTGATTCTCTCTATGGTTTCCAGCTTGAGCCATCTTGAAGTGGGAAATCAGATTCATGGTGTTGTTACGAACTCTGTTGCAAATATTGTTATTAATATGTATGTTGACTCTACTATATGCTTGGCTCCACTATACAGAATATATATGCTTTTGATATATGGTTTGGATGGCGGAGTATGAATTTGTTGAACAAAAAAGGTATTTTCCTATAGTTGAAAATTACTTATTGCCTTTTAACTCTGTTTTTCTCTTGCAATTATTCAATTTTTGCTCTTCAAAGTGTCTTTGCTATATGCTTCTCTGTTTGACCATTTAAGGTTTATATCCTCCAAGTTATTTATCCACTTCATGGTTAATTGATTGAGTTTATTATTTCTCTCAAGTTCTTTCTGATTAAGCTGCTTATAATTTCACGTTTTGGTCAGTATGAAAAATTTGATATATATGACAATGATATTAGTAATAGTTCGTTCTGGTAGTTGTGACTGCTAATATTGGACCAAGGGGATCAATGGATGATGATCATATTCAAATAGATGAGGAGGTCACATTTGGAAATATGAGGTTGCAAGGGAGACGCGCAATGGTATGCCGGGAGAGGGTGGTCGGACGAAAGCCTAAACGCGCAGTTGGCGGTGAAGGGGGATATGTTTTGATTTGTGTTTATGGTCTTATAGTGTTTCATAATAATATTCTTTCCAAATTTTCATTTCTTAGTTCAGATACATTAAACTATGCACGATTTCAAATTCAGGTCGCAGATTTCGGCTTGATGTTAGAAAGTATAGGATAAATATTTCTAGTATCGTCTCCTCAGGGATTGATGCGGTATTATCGCCGTTCTACAGCTTAGTGTATTTTGAGTTAAGATTCTGGATGTTTTTAGTGTCATAAAAATAAATAGCATGAAAAGAAATTAAAGACAATAACTTAGGTTTTAAAAACGGTTTGGTAAAACTGTGTCAAGATTAGTTTTCGTCAGCTTGCTTTTGTATATACTCTGATGATCATGTATATGAACATATCAATGATTAATACAATCACGTATCCTCTCGATACTGTTTATCTCTAAAGCAGTGTCGTGATTGTTATTATATTAACCGTCAGATGATCTCTCATGCCGACAGTTGACATAATAACCTTTAAAGTTTGATACAAGTGATTATCAACTCACAAATCTATCTCTAGAGTTTGATTGTTGATAGATGAATACCCTTTTGGTCAAGATTTTAAACATATCTCTCAATAGTGTATCAAAACAACATATAAACATGAATACAAAGATATTCACCATATATTAATCACCAACAAGGTTCATATACAAAAGATCAAGCTAAATACATACTCTACAAGCTAACTACCTCTAATCTTGACACATGAGAAGTTTAGCTATCCATAGCTTCAACAACAAACATCAATACAAGACCTCCTAGCATAGAAATTCAAAGATGATGAAGAAAAATGCTTGAGAAATCTTGAATATGGATGAGTTTTTCTTTATTCTCTTCTTGCCCTAGAGTGTGTGTGTTGTTGGAATGAAAAGATAATAAGATAAGATCCACAAAATATCTCTAAGTGCCTAAAAGTAGCCACTTGAAAAAGTACCGCCGCTTAGCGCCATGACGGCCGCTAGCGGTCATCACAAAATATCTGCTTCCACGCTGGAGGCCGCTATGCGGGATGAGGCCGCTTAGCGGAACTTGCTGAACACAAAATTGTCTCTCGCCACTGGAAAGCGCGCTTAGTGGCCGCTGAGCGGTCCTTGCTGAACAAAACTTCTTCCCTTGGCCTCCAAACTTGCTCCAAATTGCCTCAATACCTCCTAATACTTCCCAAAATGCATAAAACCTACAAAAAGCAAAAGAAAAGCTTAAAAAGAGTATATTTACTACCAAACTAAATGTTATTTATTTACACGATATTAAACCGTAATTAAATGGAAAGAGTTGAGAAAAATTATCAAAATACCACAAAAGTTTATCAACAAATATCCACATTTTGGATTCTAACAACTCTCCCCAACTTTGACCTTTGTTTGTCCTCAAACAAGAACAACTCAACAAGCACAAACAAAATAGTATTTACAAGGTTAGCAACATAAAGAGAATGGTTCAAACTTGACTTACATGCATGCTCCATAACCATCCCTTGCTTGTACAAGATCAAAACATGAATATGAGCTAGGTTCTAAATACAAACACTTCACCACACTTGCATTTATCAAAATGATGTTCAAACTTGAATCACCTACAATCAACTTCAAAAATGAAGGACAAAGTGTTATAATCATGCTAGCACAAAGGACTTATCACTCTCCCTAACAATTATGCACATTCAAGACAATTCATACATTCATCTAACTAAGTACCCAAAATGATAGAAGCAAAGATCACGAGGGCTTTTTCGGTTGTAACTTGGCTTGGTTCCAAACAAGTGACATTTCTACAAGGCCAATGAATCAAAAAGGGACAATTGCATGAAGAGCATTTATTCAATCACACTATTTACACAAACTTTCTTATTTCTCCCTTTTGACTTAACAACACTACAATGCATTCTTTCTTTTGTCTTTTGATTTTTCATCTCATTGAACTTTTTCTTTTCTTTTTCATATTATTCTTTTTCTTTTTGAATGCATTGTTCTATTATACCACCATTTCCTTTCTTTCTTTTTCTCAAGTAAACTCCTCTCTCCCCAACTTTGAACAATTCAACAATTCAACACAATCATGCTCTTCATTTAAGGTTTAAATGTAATTGGGTTAAGTGTCTACCAAAGAAAATATTTTCCAAGTGAGTCAAAAGTTTTCTCTATTTGCTTTTCTTCAACAAACTTAATAAGGGAATACTTACTAGCTTGTCGGTTCTCATTCAACTCACTTGGCAACATCAAAATTTAAGGCTCAAAATTGGTTTCAATTGATCACACTCTCACATGTGGCCTTTTGGAAGTTGGTTTTTCTCGTATTACACAAAAAAAATGCCTCGATCACTTCTAAGTTCTAACACTTTAAACAAAGCAGATTAAGCATGAATTATCCCAGTTAACACCAATTGCTAGCACACACAAAAGTTTCTAGTACACAATGGAAAGTCCTCTCACTTATGTAGTTATGTCCTAACTTGATTCAAATATGAACAAAATCTTTCAAATGCAAAGTGATGACAAGTTTTTGTATAAAGCACCTAAATCATATTCACACTAATATCTACAAAGCAAGAAAATTGTTACCTTAGCATGCACCGCATCAAGAGCATTATCATCACCATCCAACTTTGATGTTACCACTCTTTGATGAGATTTTGCTTGCTTGAGTTTTTTTTCTATTCATCACAAGGACAAACAACAAAATTTTTCTTATAATTACTAATATTATGTTCAAACACAATTACTACTATTATATTGTTAGTACTATTATTATATTACTAGCACTACATTATATAACTACACAAACTTAACACTATAATAAAAACACAAAATATAACACACGCCTAATATGATATAATATATTAGAGACAAATTGCCAATGGCAAATGCCTCAAAGATGTCTTAGTAGCACCATTTGCTACTTCATTACAACAAACAAAACACATCCCTAAGGATGGTAACAAAATAATCCAACAACTAACTATTCAACGGAAAATTAAAGTACTAGTAAACAAACACAATAAAACATAACAACATCACCAAAAGGTATGCATCATCACTCATCACCATCCTCCTCTTCTTCGTGGTTTCCTTCATCACCTTCTTCTTCATTAACTCCTCCCCCATTCCTGAAGAATGGCCTATCCTCCGGATAGTTACAAATGGCCTCATACTGCTCATTTGTAGTAAAAGATGTCACACTGGAAGGATCGCTCATCTTCAGGTACAAGTGGTGAAAAGAGTCGTGAATGGTAGCCTCCGACCTGCGCAAAGCATCCATATAATCCCAACTATACCTGCAAGCCATTTGCTTATTATACCTTGCTTGGCCGGCAGGAGGAGCTACTGCTTCAGGTTGTGGTTGAAAACGACCCCTTCCCCGTGGAGAACAAAACCGAGCAACATAATGCTCATCCACCTTGCTAGTGATAGTCATCTGAACCTCATCTGGAATCTCCACCCTAGCCCTCCTGCACAATCCCATAATCAAAGCAGGATAAGGAAGTTGACCAGCAAGTCGACTCCCTAAAGAGTGCCCACTAGAAGCCACCTCTCGCATCTCCTCAGAAATAATCTGAGCAATGTCAATCTCTATACCTGTCATCATAGCAAATAACAAACAAGAGTTAGGTAAAGTGAGATCACTGTTGTGGCTCTTCGGCTTCAAGTTGTTCAGAAGTAGGGTGAGGTAGAGCTGAGCCATCTGATTCATGTTCCCTCGGTCCATCTTCACTGGTATGCCAGATGGGTTAAGAGAAAAACCACGACTCTCAAAAGAAAGAGTCTCTGCTACTTCATCCATATTCCACTGCCTTGCTCTATGCATCCTTGCATACTCACACTCATTTTCAGGAAGGGCTAATGGATCACCAAGATAAGAACTAATGGCAGCCCGGTTGAATGAAATGACTCTCCCTCGAACAACTGTTTTTCTCACATACTTCGTATCCTCCGTTGGCATCGCATTAGCATAAAATTCCCTCACAATATCCACATTGATACGAGTACTCGGCTGCAAAAGAACATCCCACCTACGATGATGCATGTTTTCCATAAATTGCCTATACTCCCCATTAGGCTTGAGGTCAAAGATTTTCTCCGGTAAAATTTTTTTGCCGCACAACCGTCCAAACCACTCTTGGTGTTCAGCACTCAAAAATCTTGCACTGTCAAATTGAGGTGCTACAGGAATGGGAGCTTGTCCAGAACTAGAGCCTGGAAACCGTCCTCTTTTGCTTCGGTTTTGTCGAGAAGTCATCTGCAAATTACAACAAAAAGCACACCACACTGTTAAACACATAATATTGCAGTTAAACATAGCTAACTAGTGGTGCTGGACCCGACTTTGAATGCTTGAACAAGACTGAACCAGAGACAGAAACATTTTTCTATCATCAGCATCCGCCGCTTAGCGGGGTCACGGCCGCTTAGCGGCCCTGCGATTTCTCAGAAAAATTCTGCAGAAATGCAGTCTGCTAAAACATGTTCTCTCCTACAATTTCTTCACTTTTTCTGCATCAACAATGGCAACCAGTGATGAATGCAATACTAACTCTACTCCTAATCACAAAACTAACCTAATTTACACAAACTAGGGTTTTTAACACACAAATTCCAGAAATCAATTCACAAAACAACAACTTAATCACAATCTAAACCTAAAATCCATAAATATGAACAATTCTAAACATTACCTACTACTACTACCAATTTACACAAACTTTTTCAAAGAAAATAACACACATTTACCTTGCAAGCACAAATGGACAAAGAGAATTGAGGGAGATGAGATGAACACAGGAAATTCCTTCCAAAAATGGATGCAAAGGTCGAAAGAGGAAAGGAGGGAACTTGGAGACTTGAAAATTTTGGGAGAAATGAGGTGGCTAGGGTTTCTGGCCGCTCAGCCCCTCATAACTTGCTTCCCTTTTGAACTGGGCCGGGTCAGACCCTTTGGCCCACATTATTTTTTTTCTGCATTTTTGTTTGGCCGCTTAGCGGTGTGATGGCCGCTTAGCGGTATCAGTAAAATGCTGTTTTTCAGCAGAAAACTCAGCAGTCCCCCAAGCCCCGATTTTTCCCGACTTTCCTAACAGTCACAACGCACACAAAACAGAGAATACTTACAATGTTGGGGTGCCTCCCAACTAGCGCTTTGTTTAACGTCGGTTAGCTCGACGGTCCATGGCGGCTTTACGGATCAAAAATCGGAACGGATTCCGAACTTCGATCGACTTCACCACCAAGATACGGCTTGAGTCTTTGGCCATTCACAGTCCAACTTTCATTTGTTGTCAGATTTTCAAGCACAACCGCTCCATAGTCTTTTACTTCCTTGATTCAGAACGGACCCGACCACTTCGACTTTAATTTACCTGGAAACAACTTCAATCTTGAATTAAACAATAGAACCATTTGGCCTTCTTTGAACTCCTTCTCCACAATCTTTTTATCATGATACCCCTTCACTTTTTCCTTGTAGATTTTGTTGGATTCATAGGCTTGTAATCGCAATTCTTCCATTTCAAGCAATTGCAATCTTCTCATTTCACCACTTGCCTTAGGATCAAAGTTAAGCAACTTCAAGGCCCAAAATGCCTTATGCTCCAATTCTACGGGTAAATGATAACTCTTCCCGTAAACCATTTGAAATGGAGTAAAACCAATCGGTGCCTTGTATGCCATACGGTAAGCCCATAAAGCATCATCCAACTTTTGTGACCAATCCTTTCTTGACGAAGAAACTGTTTTTTCCAAGATTCTTTTGATTTCTCGGTTGGAAACTTCGGCTTGACCATTAGCTTGTGGATGATAGGCCGTGGTTACTTTGTGCTTCACACCATATTGTTGTAAGACCTTTTCAAGCTGTGTGTTGCAAAAATGTGAGCCACCATCACTAATGAGAATCCTTGGTGTTCCAAACCTTGTAAAAATGTTTTTCTTCAAGAACTTGATTACGGTCTTTCCATCCGCCTTTGGACATGCTATTGCTTCCACCCACTTTGAAACATAATCAACCGCAACCAATATATACTCACAACCAAAAGATGAAGGAAATGGTCCTACAAAGTCTATTCCCCAACAATCAAACACTTCCACTTCTAACATATTTGTCAATGGCATCTCATTCCTCTTACTCACTCCACCACTTCTTTGACAATTGTCACAACTTTTTGCATGCAAGTAAGCATCTTTGAATAACGTAGGCCAATAGAACCCGGATTGAAGAACTTTTGCCGCCGTTCTTTGCCCACCATAGTGTCCACCATAAGGTGAGTTATGACAATGCCACAAGATTCTCATTGCTTCTTCCCTTGTCACACATCTTCTTAACACACCATCCACACCAATTTTGAACAAGTATGGATCATCCCACACATAGAATTTGGCATCATGAAGAAACTTCTTTGTTGCACTTTTACTCCAATCTTCCGGCATCCACCCTGATGCCTTATGATTAGCCATGTCAGCAAACCACGGCCTTTCTTCCACCATGAACAACTTTTCATCCGGGAATGATTCCAAAACCTCTTCTTCTTTGTTTGTTACCTCTTCATTCACCAACCTTGATAAATGATCTGCCACCAAGTTTTCCGCTCCTTTCTTGTCTCTAATCTCTAAGTGGAATTCTTGTAGCAACAATATCCACCTAATGAGCCTTTGCTTTGAATCCGGCTTGGTAAGCAAATACTTTATCGCTGCATGGTCAGTGTAAACAACAACTTTCGAACCAATTAAGTAGGACCTAAATTTTTCTAATGCATATACAATAACTAGTAGTTCTTTTTCAGTTGTTGCATAATTAATTTGTGCTTCATTAAGAACCTTACTAGCATGATGTATAGCATGAAATTTTTTTCCTTTTCTTTGACCCAACACCGCTCCTACCGCATAATCACTAGCATCACACATTAGTTCAAAATCAAGTTTCCAATCGGGTGCTATGATTATGGGTGCGGTGGTCAATCTTTGTTTTAATTCATTGAAAGCTAAAAGGCATGCATTATCAAAAACAAAAGACTTATCTTTGTTGAGCAAGTTGCTCAAAGGCTTTGCAATCTTAGAAAAGTCTTTGATGAATCTCCTATAGAATCCTGCATGGCCTAAGAAGCTTCGGATTCCTTTGACATTCGTTGGCGGTGGTAACTTCTCAATAACCTCCACTTTTGCTCGGTCGACTTCAATTCCTTTGGAAGAAACTTTGTGACCAAGAACTATGCCTTCGGTAACCATGAAATTGCATTTTTCCCAATTGAGGACCAAGTTGGTTTCAACACATCTTTTCAACACGGCATCCAAATTTTTCAAGCAAAGATCAAATGAAGCTCCAAAAACGGAGAAGTCATCCATGAAAACTTCCATTGTCTTTTCTATGAAGTCCGAGAAGATAGCTTGCATACATCTTTGAAAAGTGGCCGGTGCATTACACAATCCAAACGGCATTCGTCTATAAGCAAAAATTCCAAAGGGACAAGTGAACGCCGTTTTCTCTTGATCTTCCGGATTGACCGAAATTTGGTTGTACCCGGAGTAGCCATCCAAGAAACAATAGAACTCTTGACCCGATAACCTTTCCAACATTTGGTCCATAAAAGGTAAAGGGAAGTGATCTTTCCTAGTAGCTTGGTTAAGCTTTCGGTAATCAATACACATCCTCCAACCCGTCACGGTCCTTGTCGGAATCAACTCATTCTTTTCATTTGTGATCACGGTCATTCCTCCTTTCTTTGGTACCACTTGGACTGGACTCACCCATGCACTATCGGAAATAGGATAAATCATTCCGGCTTCCAATAGTTTCACCACTTCCTTTCTTACAACTTCTTTCATTGTAGGATTCAGCCGGCGTTGAGGTTGAGCTACCGGTTTAAAATCCTCCTCCATCATAATTTTATGCATACAATAAGCCGGACTAATTCCTTTTAGATCGGAAAGAACCCATCCTATCGCCTCCTTGTTAGCTTTCAACACATGAATTAATTTCTCTTCCTCCTTTCTAGACAATGAACCACTAATTACCACCGGCTTCTTACCACCTTCTTCAAGAAAAACATATTTCAAATGGGGCGGTAACATCTTCAATTCTAATTTGGTTTCTTCCACCTTTGGCTCATCTTTCAACTCCTCCATCTTTGCTTCAAAAGGACTTATCTCTTCAAAAACATCAAGATCTCGCAAACACTCTTCAATCTCTTTTTCTTCTTCTTCATTGAGAACATCAAGAGCTTTGGTTAATGTTTTCTCAAGAGGATTGAACACGTGAGCTCTACTTTCAACTTGCATGATAACTTCCTCCATAGCATCAATTCTAAAACAATCACTTGTATCATTTGGATGTTTCATTGCTTCCGAGAGATCAAAACACACTTCCTCATCTTGGAACCTCAATTTCATCAAACCATCATCAATGTCTATCATCATCCTTGCCGTCTTCATAAAAGGTCTTCCTAGAATCAACGGGGTATCAACATCTTCCTCCATATCAATGACAACAAAATCAACCGGAAAGAAGAACTTGTCAACTTTCACAAGTAAATCTTCCGCTATCCCAAAAGGCATAGTTGTAGACTTATCGGCTAATTGAAGTGTCATTCTTGTATTTTTCATATCCATAATGCCTAACCTCTTGACCATGGACAAAGGAATCAAATTGATACTTGAACCCGTGTCAACCAAACCTCTTCCAATATGAATGTCTCCAATAGTAACCGGCAAGGTAACTCTTCCTGGATCTCTTTCCTTCCTCGGTAGAGTACTTTGAATGATGGCACTACATTTAGCATCTAGGACAACCGTTTCGGGCTCAGTATAACTTCTTTTCTTTGTGAGAATGTCCTTCATAAACTTGGCATATTTTGGCATTTGCTCTAAAGCTTCACCAAAAGGAATATTAATTTGCAATTGCCTAAATATGTCAAGAAAACGAGCATATTGCTTCTCATTATCTTTCTTCGAAGGCGCACGAGGGTAAGGTAAATTACGAACGGGAGGACTCATAACTTTCTTCTTTCCTTCTTTAATCTTTCTCTTTTTCTCTCTATTTTTTTCTTCTTCTTCCTCACTTTTTTCTTCACTCTCATTTTCAACTAAGACTCCCTCATTTTTCTTTGGTTCTACTTCACCTTCCACCTCTTTCTCCTTTTCTATCCTAACTTCCTCCTCCTCGACCTCCTTCTCCACTTCACTATCAAGCACCCTCCCACTCCTAGTTACAACCGCTTTGCAATGCTCCTTAGGATTGGTTTGAGTGTTTGCCGTGAATGATGGTCCGGGTTGCTTCTCGGCTAATTGTTTTGCAAGTTGACCGACTTGAGTCTCTAAATTCTTTATTGCCGCTTCATTACTCTTTTGATTCGCCATTGATGCTTGCATGAATTGATTTAGAGTCTCCTCCAACTTTGAAGGCTTGTCCTGAGAAGGTGGTTGTTGTTGATAAGGACTTTGTCTTTGTTGATAATTATCTTGTCTCCACCCTTGGCCATATTGTGGTGCATTAGGCCTTTGTTGGTATCCACCTTGGTTTTGGTAAGGAGCTTGTCTTTGTTGATAGCCTCCTTGATTTTGATTCGCCATGTAATTCACTTCATTCACCGGTGGACAATATCCGATAGGGTGGTCTCCACTACAAAGCTCACACGAAGCAACTTGTTTGTTCTTGTTAGGATCATGTAATTCCTTGAGTTGTTGAGGTAACCTTGCCATTTGTTTTGTAAGCTCCTCCACTTGTTGAGAAAGAAGCTTGTTCTGAGCAAGAATATCATCATTGGTTCCTAATTCAATAAGTCCCGGTTTCTTTTGAACAACTCCTCGGTTATGTTGCACCTGATGATCATTCCTGGCCATTTTCTCAATTATCTCTATTGCCTCCTCTGCTGTCTTAGCCATCAAAGAACCTCCAGCAGTAGCATCCAAAAGAAGCTTCGGTTGAGGTTGTAAGCCATTACGAAAAATATGAATCTGGGTGAGTTCATCAAAGCCATGACTCGGACATTTTCTCAACATTGACTTATACATTTCCCATGCTTCATTAAGAGTTTCATTCACACCTTGGGAGAACACTGAAATTGTTGTTTTTGCTTCAAGCAGCCTTGACTGAGGAAAGAACCTATCAAGAAACTTTTCTTCTAACTCATTCCAATTTGTCATGGTTTGAGTAGGTTGATCGAGGTACCAATCCTTTGCTTTACCAATCAATGAGTGAGGAAATAATCTTTTAAACACTTGCTCTTCCTCTCTTTCAGGTGCTCCGACTGCTCCGGCAATTTCATAGAACTTTGTCAAGTGTGTATATGGGTCCTCATGATCAAGTCCTGAAAAAGGACTAGCATAAAGTAGTTGAAGAATGCCAGTCTTCATTTCAGAATTTCTTGCATTGTTGTCATTTCGTGCAAACTGGGCTGCTCTTCTTGGACTGTTAGCACATGGTGCTCTTGGCGGCGGTGGTGGTGGTGGCGGTGGGTCTTATTCTCCATGCCCTGCCATCTCTTCTTCTATAACTTGTGGTGCTGATGAAGTAGTAGCTTCTTGGGCTAATCTTCGTTCTTTGGCTAGTTTCCTTCTTCTTCTGGTTTTACTGTTCAATCTCCTTGCGGTTCTTTCAATTTCTGGATCAAAAAGAAGCTGATCTGCTGGGACACTCCCACGCATAAACCAGAGCTGAAACACTAACCAAAAAGTGAGCAAAGACTAGGTAATAATAATAATATTTATACTCAAAACACACAAAAACTATTGCTATGCTTATAATATCTTAACGCCAATCCCCGGCAACGGCGCCATTTTGTTAGAAAGTATAGGATAAATATTTCTAGTATCGTCTCCTCAGGGATTGATGCGATATTATCGCCGTTCTACAGCTTAGTGTATTTTGAGTTAAGATTCTGGATGTTTTTAGTGTCATAAAAATAAATAGCATGAAAAGAAGTTAAAGACAATAACTTAGGTTTTAAAAACGGTTTGGTAAAATTGTGTCAAGATTAGTTTTCGTCAGCTTGCTTTTGTATATACTCTGATGATCATGTATATGAACATATCAATGATTAATACAATCACGTATCCTCTCGATACTGTTTATCTCTAAAGCAGTGTCGTGATTGTTATTATATTAACCGTCAGATGATCTCTCATGCCGACAGTTGACATAATAACCTTTAAAGTTTGATACAAGTGATTATCAACTCACAAATCTATCTCTAGAGTTTGATTGTTGATAGATGAATACCCTTTTGGTCAAGATTTGAAACATATCTCTCAATAGTGTATCAAAACAACATATAAACATGAATACAAAGATATTCACCATATATTAATCACCAACAAGGTTCATATACAAAAGATCAAGATAAATACATACTCTACAAGCTAACTACCTCTAATCTTGACACATGAGAAGTTTAGCTATCCATAGCTTCAACAACAAACATCAATACAAGACCTCCTAGCATAGAAATTCAAAGATGATGAAGAAAAATGCTTGAGAAATCTTGAATATGGATGAGTTTTTCTTTCTTCTCTTCTTGCCCTAGAGTGTGTGTGTTGTTGGAATGAAAAGATAATAAGATAAGATCCACAAAATATCTCTAAGTGCCTAAAAGTAGCCACTTAAAAAAGGTACCGCCGCTTAGCGCCATGACGGCCGCTAAGCGGTCATCACAAAATATCTGCTTCCACGCTGGAGGCCGCTAAGCGGGATGAGGCCGCTTAGCGGAACTTGCTGAACACAAAATTGTCTCTCGCCACTGGAAAGCGCGCTTAGTGGCCGCTGAGCGGCCCTTGCTGAACAAAACTTCTTCCCTTGGCCTCCAAACTTGCTCCAAATTGCCTTAATACCTCCTAAAACTTCCCAAAATGCATAAAACCTACAAAAAGCAAAAGAAAAGCTTAAAAAGAGTATATTTACTACCAAACTAAATGTTATTTATTTACACGATATTAAACCGTAATTAAATGGAAAGAGTTGAGAAAAATTATCAAAATACCACAAAAGTTTATCAACAAATATCCACATTTTGGATTCTAACAAACACCAAACTTACAACTCGATAAAAACACCAAACTCTTCTATCAATATGATATAAGAGTGGCTCACAATAGACAAGACTGCAAAAACCCTAACACACTACACTGTAAGTTGCCACAAAATATTATGTCTGATGCTTGCTATATATAATAATCTTCTGGACTGGATTTGGGCTTCAAATCGCTGCAGGGCACTCCAAAAAATATTCCACAATCTTTTCCATGAAGATACGACATCAAATATTAGATTCCTAAATATTTTCCATATTTTGTAACTAATCAAATAACTTAAACTTAGAGACAATCTCTTATCCCTTAATTAAAACGCCACATAGGATAGCACAATATTCCAAAATATTCCGCACCTATACATCAACTAACTCCAACCGGTCTAACTGCAGCATAACAGACGCGATGTCGAATGAACTCTGCATAGAACATCTTTCTTGACATGTCATTATTAGTTGCGTCCAACATCTTATTCAACATGTTCCCATAAGTTAGTTTTACCAAACATAATGACAATAAGAAAAACAGAGAATTAACAGACAATACTATAGTAGCTGAATATATTGGTGATGTTCTGATTATGAGGAAAGATGGCAAAATGTCAGTAATTTCCAATGTATTATATATACCAAGCATGAATATTAATTTGCTTAACATAAGGTAGTTGGTCGAAAAGAATTACAAAGTGTCGATTGAAGCTAAAATAATGAGAATTATCGAATCAAGTGGAATGGTAATCTTGAAGGCTCATATGTCTCAAACTAGAACCATCGAGATTTAACTTATTGTGATGGAGCACAAGTGCCTTGCAACTGCAGCTAGCAGGGATGAATGAATATGGCACTATAGACTCGGCTATCTCAACTTCAAATACATCAGAGATTTGAAAAGAAGAAATATGTTTTCAGGGTTACCAGAAATCGACATTTCAAATGAAGTGTGTGAGGAACGTGTGCAAGCAAAGCATCACAAGAACAACTTCAGTAAGAATGCAGAAAGCAAGTCGAAGGAAATTCTTGAAATCATATATTCTGATGCGTGTGGTCATATCCAAATGGATTCGAATGGAGGAAATATATACTTTGTCATATTCATAGATGATTTTAGTAGAAAAACTGTGGGTTGACCTGACCAATAAGAAAATTGAAAAGATTGAGGTATTTGCCAAATTTAAATTTATGGTTGAAAAACAAAATGGTCGAAAGTTCAAGACTCTGAGGATGAATGATGGTGGACAATATATGTCAAAAGATTTCGATGCATTGTGTGAAAAATAAGGGATTCTGCATGAGGTGGTGCCACACTACACTCCACAGCAAAATGGAATTACAGAAAGAAAGAATAGAACCACCATGAACATGGTGAGAAGTATATTAAAAGGCAAGCACTTACCTAAAGAATTTCGGGGAAAGATGTGTTGAATGTAACATACATGTTGAATAGACGTATGATGAATAAGCTTGAAGGAATCAGGCCAGAAGAATATTGGTCTGGTGACAAGCCTAGCTTAAGTCATCTAAAAGTATCTGGATCTATAACACATAAACATGTGTGTGGACCTCCGTTTTTTCTCGGGCCATACCTCTGAGCGGGAGAGATACGTGAACTGACTCTTTTTTATCGCTTATGCTTTCGCATTTTTTTGAAAATTCACAGAGTCGCCACCGACCTTTTATTTAATCCAATTAAGGAAAGGTTTATAAAAGAAACAGAAAAAAGACCTTTAAGAAATTCTGGGTAAGGGGGTAGGTTATACAAAGGGAAGGTGTTAGCACCCTTTGTATCCATGGTTATCCATGGGCTCTTAAGTTTGCTTAGCTCACTTGTTTTTCGATCACTTTTCAATTGCTTTAGAATGCTCATATGTGGTTTCAAATACCTTTGTAAATTGAATTTGTAATGATCCTTGTGCGGATGTATACAAAATGTTTGTTTATCTTTCGAAAGATGTTTTGAAAAGAACGTTAACTTTGTAATGATCCGTGTTTGGATGTATACAAAATATTGTCTTTTTGGAAAGTTTTGTTTTGAAAAACAACAGTGTATGAGAATTTTGTTTGTTTTGATTTGAGCAAGCAAACTAGGAGGTCTACCCTGAGTTGTAAGGTCTTTATCCTTATTTCCTTTAAAAATCTATCCTTTCACCGGATACAAACAAAAGGTTCGATTTTGTACTCGAAACAGTAGAATTTTGACTTTGATTTTGAAAAGAATGAGAAGGGATTACCTTAAGAGGTGCAAGTGTGATTGTGTTTGTATTCAGATATTTTATCTTTGAAGTTAGTGATCTAACGGTTCAATTTTATCTTTGACATACACGCAGTTTATATTAGCTGGAAATTAAAATGCGGAAATGTAAAGTGCGGAAAGTAAATCTACGCTATTACATCGATTGTGCAGGAAATGTAAACTAGCCTATTTACATGATTTTGACATCCTATACATTTATCTAGGAATTTAAATTGCAAGAAAAATAAAAGGCATGTTTTTGGATTTTTTTTATGATTGATTTTAATTATAATTAATGCATGATTAATTAAATTAAAATGAAGAAAAAAGATGAAAATATATTTAAACCTAGAATTTAAGTTTAAAATATGTACAAAATATTTGTCAATTAATTTTAAAACAAAACTAATTTTTTTGGAATTTTTGAAATTGATTTGAAATTGATTAAGCTAATTAAAACATAATTATGCAAATAATTATACAAATAATTAAAACTTAGAGAGAAAATTATTCAAAATATGTACAAAATCAGTTTATAATATATAAACAATATTTTATATAAAGAACAATTTTTTTATGATTTTTTGATTGGTTAGAATAATTAAAAAGCAAATATATAAATATATACTAATTAATTATGCAAAATATTGAAATTTTGAAGAAAAATAAAATATTTTTATTTCAGAAAATAATATATTATTTTAGAAGTCTACAAATATTTTTTGTGTATTTTTTGGATTTTTAAAACTATTTTTAATTAATTTAACAAGAAATTAAAATAAAATAGAAAATTAAAAAGATAATGATCAAGTGTGGAAATTCATGAGGGAACATGGTAAGGATGAGCGTTTTGGAACGTTAGATGAGCTGTTAATGAGATCAGATGGTGATTAGAGTGAGGGACCATAGCACGTGGAACACCTGCAAAACACTGAATCCAAGGTCAGTTTAAAAAATCACGCGCGCGCCCTCCAGCCAATCAGAGGACGCCACGCATCATCTTCTTCCTCAGGATGGGTTTTTTACACCTCTCAATTGCAGGTGGTGTAAAAACTCCAACCTTTTACACCTGTTGAAAATAACGAATGCAAGCAAACATTAATATAAATTTGGCGCGATGCCATGGTTCAATTCGTCTTGCTCACGCGAGTTTAATGGTACCACTTAGAACCTGTAATTTTGCTTATTTCAGAAAGCCCTAATTTGGAGAGTATGAACCCTAAAATGGTAACTTCGTATATAAGCAACCAAACCTTAATTAAATGTCCAAAAACGATCTACACACCACACTAAGTTCAAATATATGTCTACATCTTGCTAGATATGCGTGTGTTATGAGATATGAGTTAGTTTTAGTTTGAACAAACCGTGACCTAGGTAGCTCGATTTATGAGGTTTCAAGACTTGGAAATGATTGAGATATGTTCAGTGATGCTTGAGGAAGGTATTAGAATGTTTAGTTTGTATGGAAAGTGACTGGAATTCAAAATTCGAATTTGAAATTTCTTTGAAAAGTTTAAGTGATTACAAGTATGTTACAAGCAGAATTCTGGCTATGATTTCGTGTCTCCTTGATTGTGAAGTGTTATAGCCTTTATATAGACTATGTTGTGCTTAGAATTGAAGCCAAGAAGCCTTTAGTTGCCTTTGTGGAATTCTTGATTTTTTTTTATATTAAAAACCTTTGAATTATTGACCAAGTCTTCTTCTCTTCAATGCTCTTGCCTTGTAATTCAATCTTCTGCAGAAAATTGAAGATTCCTTTGATGACTCATGCTTAGATTGTAAGCTACATATTATCCTTCCATTTTCCTTTTTAAATTTAATCTTATATGTGATAAAATTAAAAAAAAATGGATAAAAATGATGTGGGCTTTGTCTTGGTCGTGGGAGGCCCATTATATTATGGAAATGATGTTTGAACCATGAAAACTTGACCCCATTTGGAAAAAATACATTTTTGAGCAATGTTGGTTTCATGCATTTTCCCAAAATTTAGCCAACTTCAACAAGGTGTAAATCCCTCAATTTTTGTCATATGAAGGAGTTCTTGCACTTTTTGGAAACCTCAAAGAGTCCTCTAACCAATGTCTTTGGTCTCATGTCAAAATGATTTTTGATGCTCCTTGTGTGTCCTTTTGAAAAAAGTGTCTTTTTGTTGACTTTGAAAATGACCTGTAATGTCTTTGGTCATATTTTTCAAATGGTGAATGCAATGACCATGGGATCAATTGCATTTGAAAGATAATTGAATTTCCTTCAAAATGAGCTTTGGTTTGAATTTTTTGGATGAAGGATGAGAGAGTTATGACCAGTCAAAGTTGAGTTGACTTTTTAGGCAAAAACCCTAATTTTGAATCTTAGGGTTTTGTTGATTTTTGATCTTTCCTTGATGAATTATGATCATCCAATGATCAGATGATGAATCCTTTGACAAAATATGGACTTTGACAAAAAATTTCATTTTTGACTGTCTGTTGACTTTTTTGGTCAAACGGGTCGTCTGTTGACTGTTTGAGTTGCTGACGGTGCGTCTGAGTGAATTGAAGTTTGAAAATTTGTATGATGGTACTTTGAGATATATGGATGTGCATGAAATCCATTTGAGGTCTCAAAAGCTTGTTTCTCCTGTAAAAACAAGAAAACCTAGTCAGGGACTGTTTGTGTAGGAGACAGTTAAGCGTACCTGATTTTTGTGCAGTGTTGAGTCTCTGCTAATCGCGTGATATTCAGAAGACTTCTAGAACAAAAATCTTGGAATTTTGAATTGTAAAAGATTGATTTGATTGATGGTACAAAACATTGAGAATTGTACTGCTAGCAGTTTGGCTGTCAACTGACTGTTCAGATATTGACGTAGCAGTTAGAGTGAAAAATCAACAGTCAAAGTTAATTTCTTTTTTTTGTTTTTGTTTTATGTGAAACATGAAAGTTTATTTACATGACTTATTAAAAACATAGACATAATAAATAACTAATACACTGTTACCAGTACAGTCTGAGTTTCCTGATTCTGCGCCTGCAAAAGATTTTAACTCTGTACCAATTGTGTCAGTACTATTTATCTGTAAATAAATAAATAGCATGTGTGAAGTAATAAACAGTATTTGGCGTTTGCGTAAGAATAAATTCAACTGCAAGCCAAATTACTGTATAAGAAAAATTCTAAAAACTAAGTGTTTCATATGTCAGGATATTTGTTGAAGTCAAATCCATGATTATATGAGACTCTTAACTTTCAGATTGGAGTTTTCTTGAAAAAAGATGCGGGCAAATTTTGGGGTATAACAATGTGCCTGATTAGTTGAGAAGAAAACTTGATGACAAGTCGAGTCAAATGATCCAAATATGATATCATTCGACTGGTAGAGACAAACTGTTAGACCTAATGAACAAGCAAGTTGTGATCAGTAGGGACGTAATCACAGATGAGCTTAAGGACTGAGATTAGGCTAAAAATGTAAAAAAGGATTAAGTGATAATCTTATATGAAAAACCAACAAGTAAAGTCGAAAGAGAAGTTTGACAAGAAGTACGAGGTCAAGCAAGCAAAACCAGACCTCAAAGAATAAGACACATGCCTGCAAGGTTGCAGGAATGTGTGATTACATCAGATGATGTGGTTGACGATATGCTTTCTATGCTAATGTCGAACCAGTCAATGCTGTTGTGGCATTGAAGGTTGATGTTTGTCTAAGGCTATATTTGAATATCATGAAATGAACGAAGCGTAGAGGAATGGAGCATACCGAAGTGAGATGAAATAGAATGGAGCGGAACGAAGATATCATTTTATTTTTTGGAAATTTTAGGACGAAATAAGATAAGTTATTCATTCCGTTTAAGTTGGAGGGAGAAAAATATGATGGTACGTGATGAAATGAAATCTCTACCACTACATTTCACCCTATTCCATCTGTTTTTAAATTATCCAAACAATAAATATTATTTTATTTCATTTCATTTCATTCTGCCTCCATCCAATTCTATGAAACCAAACTGTTCTGGACCGGCCCAATCACCCTTATTGGGCCAATCCAACCTTCGGTCAAAGGCACCATGGACACGCGCGTGACAGCCTTCCCCGGCCGTTCCGGGCAAACACCAAAGACAACCGACCACGAGAAAAACTCGTGCCCGGTAAGCAGCCAGCTCATGCGTTACCTAAATCCACATCTTAGAAAGAGGAGCCGATTTCACTTAAGGACCCCCTATAAATAGCCCTCTCATCACAGAGGGCAAGGTAATCTTTCCTTACCCCAAAATTCTCTCACTTTGTTGTACCTTGTGGAACATATACTTACGTTGGCATCAGAGTGCCTTGCAGGTACAACCCATTTTTTCCCTCTCAACCGTTCCGGACTTCAAACCTTCTTTATTGTTGGCCATCTGATCTGCTCTATAAGATCACTAACAAAGCCTAAAAGAAATGCTAATGTAGTAATATGACTGGGTGCATTCTCAATTTTATTTTCACATTCCAATTAGTCTTTAATGAAATTGATTAATTTTGTATTATTAAAAAAACATTTCTTTTAGGAATTGTTTGGTTTCATAGAATTGCAATGTTTTTATTGTTTGTTGAGAACTCGTGTTCATAATTGATATCCTTTGAATTCATAATTTTTTTTAACAAACGCTTCACACTCATACTCATTCATACCTAGCCAACTTCACACATAGAAACAAGGTAACGAATTTCCATTACCACATTCGCTATTCGATCTTCTTCTCCCTTTCCCTTTTACCTATTCTTCCCGCTAGGTTTTCATTATACTTTATTTTCCCTCTTTCACTTTGGTTCTCAATCACCGATTCTTGCACTTAACTCGTTCCGTTTCTTCAATTGGTAACAACAATTAACGTGTTTTTTATCCAATTTATGCTTTACATTTTTGCTACACATTATCAAAACCCTTTATGAAGTTTCAAAATAATTTAGGTTTTTTGTTGTTGTTGTTGTTGTTGTTGTTGTGATAATGACGTATTTGCTTCCAATATTTGTAATAAGGTGAGTGCTAAATTGATGTTGAATAGTTCTAACAAGGGGTTTTTGAGATGTAGGAAAAATGCAGAATCCGAAAGCAAACCATCTTCCTGAAGTTGACTCATTGCCAGATGGGTTTGTTGAGGGAGCTGCAGAGCCTGTTGCACCTGCAATTCCAATTCCCAAACTAGATAAGCCCCTTTGTGATGATTACAAGGACGATGGTTTTATAGATTGCGGTCATTCGACTGAGTTATCGAATGTTTCGGGAGAGAAGGAGTTTCAAAATGATGACGGTAAGCAAATTTAGCGAACCAAAATAATCTCTCGTGTACTTTTGACCTCTATCACTAGAGGTTCATTATAATAGCTGTATGCAATATATTGAAGGTACACATATTGCATCTTCTCTAGCTAGTTCAGATTCTGAGTCTCCCCCATCCGGAAGTTGTGAGGTTGAGGGAAAAGAGAAACAACAAGGAGAATGTCAAAGTTCAGATAAGTGTAATTATCTTAACCCTCAATTGCCCTTTTTGTAGGATTTGTACTTATCATGAAATTGAACATATTGTCATATTGATTATGTCTAAAAATCAAGTTTATTATTTGTTGACTCTACAATTGGGTGTTACCCTTGATCACTTACTCATGGGGGCTATTTGTATATGTTCTGCTATGACTTATGTTCTTTATTAAGCAAATTATGTTTCTTGCAAAACCAATATGTTGGGATAGTGACATGTGCGAAACTTTTTTCTTTCCTTATTCATTTTCATACTCGTGGAATTTTCCGGAGCCCCTGGGTTCAGTAGGACCTTTTTTGAAGAATGCATGTGGTTTCTTATTATGCTTTTATTGATTACTTACTCCATTGTCAAAATTGAGATCATACTGATGTGTGTATGTGTATTTACTGGATATAACTTAAGTACCATGAAAGTCTTCTTGTGTATAGTATTTTAGCTTAAAAAGTCTCCATATTGTGTGGAACTAGGTATTCTCTTTGGCACATGCCCTAGATTTTATTTTGATATAATGAGCAATCCCCCTCTCTCTCTCTCTCTGAACTATCCATTTTGTCTAACTCAGCACATCAAACAAGAAACCACTTTCCTTTAAATCTTGCCCATCCTGAATCGAATTGAATGTGCATGATTTGAAGAACAAATCTGTTAGAAAGATGAACCAAATCTTTTCATTTAACTTCAGATTCTTGATTCTTACACTCTTACACTCTTACACGAATGGATGTTTTTTTCCATTCATAACAGTTTCTAAGTAACTGGAATGATTATGTTAACAGTTATAAATCCATGCTATCAGATCTCCGTTTTGTATTATTGATGTCTAGTTCTTGTTTTAGTATCTGACCTGGTTCTGTTACTATTACTAATTGATGTTGCAGCTAAACAACCTTTGGAGACAAAAGCATTACCTCTAAAGGATGCATGTGCTCCAGGGATAGTTGATTCTTCAAAAAACAAAAAATCAGTAAGTAAATTATATGAATTCCTGTATTTCTCCACACACATTGGAAATATAATTATATAAATAGTTTGTGTTCCGCTATGCAACTTTCGGCTCCCTTTTTCTTGGACCATATCTGAGTAACTGAGTTCCTTTGCCTCTATTTTATATTTTTGCTATTTAGTTTGAATGGTTGATTAAACATGTCCTTGGTAGCTCAACCCATCCACTGTCACATTATTTTCAACTACCGGCAAGATTATGTTTTTTCTTTTGCGCTGGATGAAATAATGGAAAATAAATAGAAGACCTTACTTTTGGTTTTACGAATAAAAATTAAATAATTTGGACTATGTTTTAGATTGGTAGGTGTAGTATACTTTACCTTGAAGAATAATGATGAGTAATTTCATTGATTATGGAATTGGTAGTTTATATTTGTGGGGATGATATTGATTAAGGACAGTTGTTTTGGAGTTCTCGGTCAATGTCTGATAATTTTGAGTTCTTAGAGAATACACACTAGGGCTATTGAATGAATGATACGACAATTCTACACGGCTTTAGCTCTCCGTGGCTTGTTTATAGTAGTATTTTACTATTTTTACAAGTTTAACACAGTAAATACTCATAGGGTTTGATTAGGTTCTATTTTGTTAGAGTAGAGAATTCATTCCGAAGGGTCATATATTAGGGGACAAAATAATCACTCTCAGAGGGTTACATTAGTTGAGAAAGCAATGATTTACTCACAGTGGATTATATTAGTTTTCGATGAAAATATTTGTTCTTTTTTACTTTTCTCTTTTGATTAATATGAGATTGTTTTTTTCATATTTCTTTTGGCATGTCATACATGAGAGTACATTAGGAGAGACTGAATAGTTGAATTGAACTTCTAAAATTTTCAGGAAACTGGTGAAAAGCGTAAGGTTTCAAAGCGTACACTTAAAGCAGAAAAGGAGCTCTTAGAGCTTTCACTCAAGTATCAACAAGTATTGGCTGAAAGAGATTCAGGTATATTGCAATGAATATATCTGACTTTGAATAATGGGTTTCGAAATATTCCCCGGAGAGCATTTGTGAAGTTTCTTATAATGACAAGAGAAATCATGAGAACGTGAAAGAAAGTATTTGAGAGGACGAGGGAAACAGAATCACTGTCTGAATCTTAAAATCAGCAAATGAATCAATCAACCATTTATTACTGTATACTAATATTTATAAAGGGTCAGCTAAGATAGAGTTGTAGAATAGCCTGCTCACATTTGTTGATAACATGATAACTGAGTTTTCTGAGTCGGCTTATAAACCAACTGTCATTGCAGTCATCTAATTCTCATGATGACTAGTTCATGATAAAGATAATGGAGTAATACTGGCAGTACTTTCATATTTCTAATCAAATTATTGGGCTTCTTACTTCGTACCAGTGCAACTTAATACTAGGATATTTAAGGGGTTTTCGCTTTATTAAGCAATTGCCTTTGTAATTGAGCACTTGAGTAGTATCTTCTATGTTCTAATTGGAATTGTTTTGCTCTTTTGGTTTTCCTTGTATACATATTGCATTCTATCAAGCACTCACACAGACACGACACTAACATGCAAACATCAATAATCACTCATACTCACACACTCTCTCTCCCTCTCTCAATGATCATTTAAACATGGTAATACGGGGAAAGTGGTATATCTTTAAAGAAACTTTTTTGGAATCTTAAACAAACGGCAGGGCTTAATCTGTTGTTGTTGACTGTTTCCTTTCTGTTTGTAGCTTTTGCTGTCAGAGATAAGCTTGAATCACTATGCAGGGAGTTACAGCGTCAAAATAAAATGCTGATGGTATTCTTCTGTTACACCACTACCTCTTAAACTGGTCATGTGATATATAAGATTTACTAGATGTTGAATACCTCAAAATATTTTCTTTCTTAATTCCAGTTAAGAGCTGTTGATCATGTTAAACTTGCTGGAAAGTTATATCCCGTGATTGAAGTTTTTTTTCTTTTCAATGAAGATATTTTATTTGAGAGCAATAATAGAAATTAGCCAGGAGGTTACAAAGGAAGTTAGGTAGCCTGTCCATGCCATTTCTCACGTTTAGTTTATAACCACCTCAAATAAAACTAGCATCCTACTCAAGCACATAAACTAAAAGCGTTGCAAAAGTGAAATAAAATAAAAAAAAATATTTCATTTCTCCAGACTGAAGCATTTAATTTTTTTCCTACCCATTATATCCCATGCTGCCATAGTTTTTGAGTTTGATTTTCCCCTCCTAAAGTTCTCTCCATCCCATATCTTTGGTGGTTTAAGGTTTTTTCACACAAATTATGAAATTATTTAATTGATATATATTTATACTAAAATATTCTTATCTTTATCATTAGTTACTGCAAATTCTCATTTTCATTGGAATCTCATTTTTGCTTGGCAAAAGTATAACTATTCTACTATATACAGTCTTGTAATTTCGTAAACATAAATCATCTTAATGATAGATGGAATTGGACCCAAGTGATAATTATATCTTGGTTTTCTAAAACACCCATTGTTTTGAAACCAAAATAAAATGTTAAGATTACCAAAGTTTTGTTTGAAAACTGAATAATATATTTCGATTATGAAAAGTGTACAAGCTCTAATCTCTTTATATAGACTATTTTAATCTAATGGGCTTAACTAATAAGCTAAAGGTTCGAATATAAATTACTACCAACAATAGTAAAAATAAATTATTTAAAACACTCTTCCTCAAGTTGGTGAATGAATATCTATCGGTCCTAATTTGAAAATAATCTTTTCAAAGTTATTGTTGTTCACCACCTTAGTTAGAAGATCTGTAACATTGTCTTAAGTAGAAGCATTGTCTTTTCCTCTTCACTCACAAGTTTGAGTTTAAGAAAGCCATCTAACTTGCAAAACTTCTTCGAACATCTTCTTCACAAATTGGCAAGTCATCCATCGTTCTTCAAAAATCATCATCATTCTTCACATATTCATCTATTTCTTCACCTTTCTCATACATTAATAGCTGCCTTCTCATTTGTTTTGCTCCGAGCCTTCTCTTTTATTTGCTGTGTTGCTAATTTTTAATACATTTCCTTATCAACCAAAATATTTTCTTATGGGTTCTCCAACTTTACACTTGGATCAATTGATGTACCTGCAGGTTTGCATGTTGTCTTACTCGTCTTTTATAGAAGATTACTAATGTATTTCTATTGAGATATGGAGATTCCTTTCTTAGAGTAAGCAACTTCAATTTCCAGAAAGTACTTCAATTTTCCCAAGGTCTTAATCTCAAACTCCTTGGCTAAGTGTTCGCCTAACAATTGCTGCTCCTCGTAATCACTTGTTACTATAGTGCCATCCATATACACCAACAACACTGTTACTCCCCCTATCTCAAATTTTTTAATAAATAGGGTATGATCTCCTTGACTTTGTTTGAAGTCCAAACCTACCATAACTTAGGTGAATCTTCCAAACTATGTTCGTGGTGATTGCTTTAGTCCATGAAAAGCCTTTTTTAAGTTGCACATAGTGGTAGTAAGTTCACAATATTGACATTCAGGGGGTACATCCATGTAGATCTCTTCTTCAAGCTCTATGTTGGAAATTGAAATATATTAATTCTTATTATTCCAAGTAGCTAAGGTTCATTGTTCTAAGTATCTTAGGAATTTGTGTTAGCTTAATTACTTTCTTATAAATTGCACATATAAATTATTACCTTTGTAACTACCATTTTTACAAATTACACCTATTGTTGAGTGCTAAGTATCTCAAGCACATTCAGGAACATAGTGTTTTTGTTTTTCACACTCTCCATGAAAGACGACATTTTTCACATCAAATAGATGTAAGTTTTCAATTATAATTAACTGCCAAAGATGATATATCACCATGATAATATTCATTTTAGGAACTGGAGCAAATTTTAGAGTAATCTACTTCATAAGTTAGGGTGAATCCTTTGGCAACCAATCTTGCCTTGTACCTCTCAATAGGTCCACTAACCTTGTATTTTAAAGTGTATACTCATCTGGCACCGTTCAGGGTTCTTTCCATTTGGTAGAAAAATTAATTTCCAAATATTGTTCTTATTCATAACCTCCATCTCCAGGTCCATGGTTTGTTTCCATTTTGTTTCCGACAATGCCTCAGATAAAGAGTTAGGTATTGTTATAGTGTTTAGACTTGTGAGGAAGACTTTATGGGTTGTTGAAAATTTTTTAGGCTCAAGTTCACTCTCAACATTGTCACCGCTAGTTTTAGTCTCAACTTATGGTTCAAAAGTAAGGTCTAGAAGTAGAAGAGACTCATCTTCCTTATCATTTCCCCCTGAAGATGAGTTTTAAAGAAATAACTTTCATATTCATGGAATGGATGGTGACATCTCGAGAGACATATAATTAATGAGATGGTGGATAATATCATTTGTAACCTGTTTGGGTAGAATAGTATCCTATAAAGACACATTTTAATGCTCTAGGATCAATTTTTCCTCCACCATCACACCATCTCTAGGATCAAGTTTCCCTCTACCATCACACTATCTCTAGGATCAAGTTTCCCTCTACCATCACACTATGGATATTGACAAACAACATACACCAAAATATTCTAGGAGTGGGATTAGTGGAAGTGGACACATAGAGGATCAAATGAGGATTTCAATAGGAGTTTTGGAGGCAAAGACATTAAAAGGAAAACAATTTTAGATGGGCTTATTTGGATATCTCTTTGACCAACTACAGTTATAAGGTTACCCATCTACGGTGAATATCTTTTTGTTTCTAGGACAAGGTGAACAAGTAAAAAAAGTGTGAGTAAGGGTATCATGTGGTCAGTCAGTCAGTGGCTCTAGAATCCAGTATCCAATATTGGTTATAGCCTTATAGGGTTTATTTGAGGTATTAAATCCAAAAGAAAATTAAGACTTACCAAGAGAAAGTGAAAACGGAAACGTACCTGAATATGTCAAAGAAAAAGTACATGTTAGTTTCTCTAATTTACTAAGGAAGGATCTCAACCTTTCTACTTCATCTCGGTGAAGTTGAACCAATCCTCCTTCCGACATATTGAATATAAAAATACCAGAAATGATGAATGTCATGCGAATGTGTCTAACTTAGTAGAATAACAAAAGATCAACAAAGAGTAGTAAAAAGGCCCACATCCTTCAACCAAGTTTTTAAATAAAAAATAACCCGTTGAACAACGCCTCTGCGATGAACAGTACATCTATGGTAAACAATGCCTCTGCGATGAACAGTATCTCTGATTTCTGGATTAAAAAATCCACAATGAAGGCAGAGAAACAAAATAAGCTGCAATGAAGACGGACAAATATAAGTGCAATGAAGACAGGCAAATATAAGGTACCACAATGAAGTCGGACAAAAATAAGAAACCACAAGTAAGCTTAGTGTTGATTTTCTGCTAGATCTTCCACATCTTCGGCAATGTAGTTTGCCGCATCTTCCACTGCCTCGCAGCGTCCTAGGATTAATCCCCTTTCCTGAGTTATTTCCTTCGCTTGTTGGCCTATGGACTTTTTAATGTTTTCCACCTTGAGCACGTGACACTCACTTTCTTTCCATTCCTTGGAGTTACACAATTCTTCCTCTTTCCTCCGTTCCACAATGTCTACTGCATCCCAGACTTCATCTTGTTTCACTTCGCCGTGTAGACCTTGATCAATAGGGGGTACAAGGGATTACCCGGGTTAGAGTTTGATGCGCCCAAAGACGGGCGCCGATGAACACTTTGAAGTTTGAACTATCGATGTGGCTGTTAGCCCTCACACTCCGGGCACCACGACACAATTATCTGGGGTGCGCTCTACCTCTGTGCTAATAGCCCGTTGTGTGGGCCTCCCGGAGGGGCCCATTATGTCAAAAGTGAGAGAAACCCCATCTCTCTCTTTCCCCCTTTTTGCCTCGTGTCGCCCCGTGAGGCGACTTGGGGAAAAAAAGAGGAGCTCCTATCAAGTTGTTATGAAGACAGACAAATATAAGGTACCACAATGAAGGCGGACAAAAATAAGAAACCGCAATGAAGATGGACAAAAATAAAAAACTGCAATGAATATGGAAAAATAATAAGAAACTGCAATGACGGTGGCTAGGGTTTAAGTGGAAGCAAGACCCCCCAAGATCGGGACCTTTGATGCCATGTGAAAACTAAATAATATATTTCGAGTGAAAAATGTATGAGCACTAATCTCTTTATATTGACTATACTAATCTAATGGGCTTAACTATTGGACTAAAGGTCTGAATATAAATTACTACTAACAATAGTAAGAATAACTATGATAAAAATAAACTATTTACAACAATTTAGATTGAAGAGAGTACTTTCAAGCCCTCTCTTAAGGTCAAATATTTGTTTGAATCACTGCACTTCAACAGATTTAACAAATGGAATTTTAGCAATTTATGGACCTCACATTCACTTATTTTCCTCTGGAACATTCTTTTTGGGATTCTTGGTAGTCATTTGGTGTGGTCTTTCCCTCTTCTTTGGGAAATTCTTGTTGATCTGTTATGAAGGTTTTTGTATTGAAGCTCAAATTTAATGTGATTGTATGCAATGTATGTAATTTATATTTACCTTCAGGAAGAATGCAAACGTGTATCAACTGAGGGGCAAAACTTGAGGCTGGACTTGTCAGCCAAGTTCCAAGATGCAATCAAGGTTTGATCATTATCTCTAGTGTACAATATTTAATGTTTTGAACATAGCTTACTTGATATGGTTCCAGGTTTTCTAGCCAGCCCGTGGATATGACATCATTTCCCAATTATTAAAATGTGTCAAAAAGCAACCACAGTTATCACATTTGTTATGTTTCTTCCTTTCAGCAATCAATTGTTATTTATACTACAATAATTCTCAATTTCATATATGTTTAAATATTTATTTTACATAAAATGAAATTTTACTTTTCTTTTCCTGTGAGACAATTGGCATTGTTAACTATTCTCTGCTACAGGATATGAGCAGCAGGCTTGAAGAACGAAAAGATGATTGTCTTTCTCAGCTAAAGGAGAACGACATGTAAGACCCTGAAAATTTATAAAGATATAAATATTTCTGCATTGGAATATTTTACAACCAGATAATACTTAATTTAATGTTTCATTTTCTTCTTTGAGTCGTGCTCTGTTCTGGTTTCTTTTTGGGTTTCAGCCTACAATAATTCGACTTGATATCAATACAGGTTAAGAAACAATCTAAAGCAGCTTGCGGAGCAATATGAACTACTTGAGCAGCAACATGCCCAAAAGGTAATGCTTATTTTGTTTTCTTGTGATTGACATTTTTTGTAGTCGTTTATTAACTTTTGAAATTTTGATACTGATTTACTTAACTATTTCATGTATCAATCAACAGTTGAAGCAAAATTCATTGGAACTACAGATTGCTGAATTAAAAATTAAACAACATGAGGAAAAATTGGCTCACGAACAGTCACAGATGAAAATATATGCAGAACAAGTATCTCAGTTATTGGCAACCGAGAAAAATTTGCGTTTGCAGCTGACAACTGATGGAGAGAAATTCCAACAATTCCAGGTGTGCTTTTTTTTTTTTCTCATTTTCTTTTATATATGTTTATACATTACTACTACGACGTGTTCTTAAACGTGCATTGAATTTCAGGAAGCATTGACAAAGAGCAATGATGTATTTGAAACGTTTAAACAAGAGATTGAGAAGGTAAACTTAATTTCTCATTAATATTTCATTTGTTCAGTTCATCTTTGTTTGAATCATATCTTACTTGGGTGAGTACAATTCCTTCATTATGGTTAAAATCAGATGGCAAAATCAATGAAGGAACTCAAGAAGGAGAATCAATTTTTGAAGAGTAAATCAGAAAAGTCGGATGTTACGCTTATAGAGTTAGTTGATGAGGTACATAGTTTGTGTTTCCTGCTTTGTTCTTGATCATAAAGCAATGTGTTACCAATTTTACTTTTGATCCTTAAAAAACATTCCATCTCATTTTGGTCTGTTCTGAAAACGAGTTAATGAAACTTTGGATCTGATTGTGTGAGCAGCGCGAGCGCTTGAAGAAACAACTTGAGAAAACAAAAAATCAGAAGGAAAAGCTGGAATCGTTATGCAGGTCACTTCAGGCAGAAAGGAAACAAAGTTTATCCGAGAACAAGAGTAACGATATTAATAACAACTCAGTTCCAACATGAAGAAGAGCTGGTTCCTAACAACTTCTTGAAGAAAGGGAATGTATCTTTCAATACCTTGTTTATATATGGCAAAGTGGCATGATGATGATATTCTTTTGGTTTGTTACTGAAATTGCATACATTTACGTAATTATGACATTCTTTTGCTATACTAATGCCATTTATCTACTTTGAAGATTTTGTTTAAACAGGGTAGGGTTTAGTAGAACATCTTTTATTGCCTATCCTTTTTACTTTTCATGAACTTTATAACCTCCTCAGTTTGCACAAAAGCAATGAGACGAGTCGTTTTGGTGTAAATTTAGCTTGGGAGCTGCTCAATGATTGTCCAAAACATGTATAAAGTTTTTACCAATTGTATAAACAAATTGATAGAGACCCGAGTACAAGAGATATAGGAAAAGGGCTATTATTGTAATAAAGAGTATGGTGAGGTTATTTGGTAAATAATGAGTGGGGTAGGCTGCTTAGTTGGCAAGTTTGTTATGCCTCTTAGTATATAGAGTGAGGCGAGGGAGTGTGAGATCATTATGGAAGATTATAGTTTGTTATGGACAGTTGGCTTCTTGCCTCTGTAGGAGCTTTGCTCTGTGGGCATTAGGATATTCATCCTCTTGCATTTACCTTTCAGTTTCAGAAATAATACACCATTTTCCTCATATTTGTGCATTTTAATTCATTTCTTCTATATTCTCTAAGTTGCGGATTTTCGGGTTCGCAACAATGGTCCAACCTGCCGGATCCGACGGAGAGCCAGTGATGTCGATGAAGGTGGTTCCAAGATTTGACGGAACAGAAGATGGTTATTGGTGGCTAATCCAGTTAGATCGGTATTTTGAGGCCAACACTTGGCTTAGTGAAGAAAGAAAGGTGGGATGGGTGACAACATTTGGGTTGAGTGGGGATGCTTTTACCTGGTGGCTCTCTTGGAAGAAAGGTAAACAAGATATCACGTGGAAGACTTTTGAAATGGCTTTCATTATAAAGTTCATCCCAGATCTGTGGGAGATGATGGAATCTGCAGAAGTTGAGAAGGAAGAAAGCCATGGATACGTTCTGAATGAAACTCCTGAGAACCATACAGAGTCAAAGGATGGCGAGAATGAATTGGTGCTAAAGGTGATGAACAATACCGGAGAAGTCAAGGCTAGCAATGAATTACGAAGGTTAACACCTCAGCCAGAAAAGATCATGGAGATTGTGACAGAGACGAAAGAAGTGAATGAGGTACAAAGAGGAAAGCATCAGGTGTTTGTGTTTGAGCCACCTCTGTCGCCGGAACCGCCAGACTTGGATTCACTGATTAAGATTTTACTCGAACCAAAGCCACCTGATATACTCTCGCCGGAATTAGGTCCGTCAGAATCGCGGGACTCTGATCAACTCGTGACAACACTGCCACGGCGAGAATCGCCAAGAAAGCCACCAGACAATGATTCCAGTGTGGGGTTTTTCTCAGTGCCACCGAAACCTCCGGAATGGCAGAACATTTGTTCGGGTGCTGGGGCATTAGATCAATAATCACCTTGGAAACAAATACAGGAAGAAAGATTCCAAATGACCCGGGTGTTGCATCGTCGGAAAATACATTCGTTGCCGCCGGTCATTGGTTCATTTGTGGTATTTGATTCTAACGGCCATACGACGGTGAGTGAAATCAGCGTATCTGTTCAAAGGTTTTGGGAGAAGCTAGGGGTAGAATGGGTAATTGAGAAGTTTAATACTTCTTTTAACCTAATGAGTCTTACTTTTACATTTGAGGCGGTTAAAATTACCACGTGGACTGGGATGTGGCTATTTGACCCGGTTGAAAACCTTTGGGTACAAAAAAAATGGGGCCCAGATATATTGGTTAAAATGAAAATAATAGATTTGATGCGTTTCTCTAAGAACTTCTCTGTACACGACAATAGGGCAAGTGATAACCAATTTCAAGGTGTACTCTCACAAGATTCAATTCAAGAGAGAGTGGTGATTGATAGCGTGCAAACTGCGTTTACTCTCTCATGCATTTTGCCGACGTCTCCTGTATGTGTGCCGCCGCCACCCAAGATGCCGGCGTCTCATTTTCTCTTACAATCTTCTATGCATGCTTCCTCTAAAAGCACGTTGTTGCATCTCCATGCCACTATAGAGCCTATTGTTGTGACTTTATCGTCGGCGGTCATTTATTTATTCCCTCCACAGTTTGAGGTGTTGGATGTTGATTTAATTGCCAAAATCAGGTGGTCGCTGTTGAAGAAACCACCATTAACACATGATTTTGAAGATCTGATTCTTAATACAACTAGTTGTGATATGAGGAATGAGTTACTATCAGAAGAGTCTTTGCCTAAAAGGAAGGAAGTGAGGGCTTGGTTATTATTTTTGTTTATGTCAGAGGTAAGTAATTTTGATTACTTAGTTTACCTAGCAGGTCTGCATTCATACAGTAGCAACACTACAACATCCCCTGAACCAAGTATATTAAAGGTGGTTGACTTTAACTTCTGTTGCTTATTTCTGACTGTTATGGGAGTATATAATTGTTTATCAAGTGTAATAGAATGTGGGGATGGGCTTTACGCAGCAGCATTTTTGATAACGGATTTGGAGGCTTCTTTCTTTTATACATCTAAGCTGACCAATGAATTTATGCTATGTGACAACAAGAGCATGACACCTGCTCTTCAGTTTGAGAATTTTGCAATGGAGGGTTTAATAAATGGTGTGATCTTGTCCTTAAGAATTGCAGAGAAATCAATAATTGATGTATTGAAGGTTTCAAATGAGTTTGCTCTTGTGTCAATATTCAATATTCAAAGTACTTGGAAGGAAATGATAGCTGTGGGTAGAAATAATGGAGACTATGAGTTTTGTTTTGAAATGATATCGGGAAACCCAAAAACTTTGGTCATACAATGGGATCTAGGGAAGTTCAATATTATGAAGGTAGTTACTGTTTGCGAATGCTATTGGAGGAACTTACCCACTTTCTGCAACGGGCTTAATTTTGTATATGATAGGGGAAAGATTTGGAATCCCCTCGAGCACTTATGTTGGTGTATCATTCATAAGCATCTGCAAAAAGTCTCTTCCACTAAATGCATTTATCCAAGACAAGGATCATCAGATAATGAGAGGATAATGTCATTGTATTACTCGGTGCCGGTCCGGCAATGGGACCCAGAAGAGCTCAATTTTCCTATGGCAGCTACAACTTGTGACTACTGCTGGAATGGTTTGCTTAATGGAGACAAGTTTGATGGATGCAAATTTCAACCTTGGGGACAAGGTTGTTTTGAAGGGGTGGGTATTGATAGAGACCCGAGTACAAGAGATATAGGAAAAGGGCTATTATTGTAATAAAGAGTATGGTGAGGTTATTTGGTAAATAATGAGTGGGGTAGGCTGCTTAGTTGGCAAGTTTGTTATGCCTCTTAGTATATAGAGTGAGGCGAGGGAGTGTGAGATCATTATGGAAGATTATAGTTTGTTATGGACAGTTGGCTTCTTGCCTCTGTAGGAGCTTTGCTCTGTGGGCATTAGGATATTCATCCTCTTGCATTTACCTTTCAGTTTCAGAAATAATACACCATTTTCTTCATATTTGTGCATTTTAATCCATTTCTTCTATATTCTCTAAGTTGCGGATTTTCGGGTTCGCAACACAAATCACTTATTTATTTTAACTTTTTAAGCTTTAGATTATGTTTGAGTTAGATTCTACAATTGCGGGTGAAATTAAGGTCATCCTCTAATGCTTGCGGTTTGGAGGGAAGGAAAAAAAAGGACTTTAAGGGAAGTAGAAAAGCAAATAGAGAAATGTTTATTTTTTAGGAATGTTTTCTTGATGTTAGAAGCGTCTGTATCGCCTTAGTAGGACTAGGAATTTAATTGCATGCATTGTTGTTTAAAAATAATTTTATAGTGTCGCAATATTACCACCATTTCTCTTAAACTTTTAAAGTTAATTATACGTAAAGTCAAACATATTTAATAGTTTAATGATTGTAGTTGATTAACAATATAAAAATTATTTATATTAATTATATAATTTTGTAAATAAGTGAGTAACAATTTTTTTTCTCACTTATAGAAATAGAAATAGATGGTTAATTACTCACTTATAAAAATAAAAAATTATTTATATAAGTGAATAAATAACCATCTACTATAAGTGAGCAATAAAAAAAAATTGACCTATGTTAGCATCCGTTATTAAATATATCATGCGAGCTTAGTTGTCTTTATTGCAATTTGTTCCATGTACAATGTTAAAGTTTGCTTGTGAAGATGACATTGACAAGAGGAAGAGAGTTGTAAGTGATAATGGGGAGTAAAATTTTAAAAAATTAATCATTGATGACATTGACAAGAGAAAGAGAGATGTCATTTGATTACTTTATCTAGAAAAGTGACAAGTGATGATACATGGAAATTAAGGAAATCGATAGATGAACACACACACAATAGAGAGTATAAGGTGAAGCTTATGAGATTTGGATGGTTTGGAAATAAAATATTGTAAAGAACTCAAATATCCAGTTGACAGATATATAAAGCTCATGAAAAATGGAATGGTGGTATTTGTTAGAAAAATCAATTTAAACCGAAAGAAATTGAGGCTAGAATTGTGTACGAAATATTTTCTTTATAGTATTTCAAGCACTTCCAATTTGTCTTGGAGTTTCTATGCAGGAATACCCAGGATAATTCAGCCTTATCGAGTTTGCGCAAGACTAGCAAAAACTCGAATGTAGCAAAGAGTGCTCTGGAATTATTCTAAAGGATTTGCATTTTTGTGTTGTGATTTTCTAAATTCAGAATGAATTATTTATAAGCCATATTGGTATTGTTTCACAAGGTAGCGATTGGTGAAACAATGTCTTTTACCAAAAGTCACAATAATTGGCCTATAACAACACACTTCAAAAGTTGCATGATTTCATTCTTCAACACTTCATGAAGTGTTGTCATTTTTCAAATCCACTTCTCTTGTCATTTTGGAACAACTATCATATTATTAATTATTGTCAGAGATATGATAAATGATACCTGCTTGCAAGAGTTTGGTTACCTCTTTCTTTACAATATCAAGAATCAAAGGATTAAGCCTCCTTTGGAGCTGCCTTACTGTTTTCGCTCCATCCTCAAGTAAATTCCAGTGCATGCACATCGAAGGACTAATACTTGGAAGGTCGGCTAATGTCCACCCGATTGCTTTCTTGTGCCTCTTTAAAACTTGCAAAAGTTTGTTTTCTTAATCGAAATCAAGGTTAGAAGAGATAATAACAAGAAGTTTTTCATTATGCTCCAAGTAAGCATATTTCAGGTTCTCAGGGAGCTCTTTTAACTCTAAGGACGGGGGCTACTCGATGGATGGAATGCTTGGGGCAGCCGGGATGTCAAGAGCATCAACTGTAAAAACAGCTTCATCGGTAACAACTTCACCTGTGGAAAATACATCAGCCTATAAAGCATCATTAATCTCAGCACAAACACGCGTTAGTGTCAGTGCAATCAGAACACGAGTAAACATCATCAAATCCCGATAAAGACGGAAAATCCATAGAAAATAATTCAGAACAGGTGTCATCAACTAATTCAGAAATCAGTTCAATATGAAAAACAGAATGATCCTCCATAGGGTGTTTCATGGCATCGAAGATGTTAAATTTTGCAACGATGTCACCAAATTCCATGGACATGGTTCCATCTAGAGTTGTCAAAATGGGCCGAAGCCCATGGGCCGACCCATCAGGCCCGGAAATAGTTAGGGCTTGGGCCTTATTTTTCGAGCCCATTTACATCCGGGTTTTTTTAAGCCCGGCCCTAAAAAGCCCTAAAAAATATGGGCCGGCCCGTATGGGCCATGGGTAGCCCACCAACCCGAAAAAAATTAAAATTTTTAATATAACTAGAAATTATCCTTTCCTAATTCATAAAGGTATGCTATAAACAATTTGCGTATTATGTATTTTAATTTATTTTTAGTATTATAAAAGTATAAATATCAAATAAAAGTTGATGGTTTGACTTAATTTCAAACTAAAAAGTTTCATCCTAATATAATTATGTAGATAGTATAAGAAAGATACCATGATATATTCTAATTAAAAATAAAGTTGAAATAATATCCCATCAATCTAATAAAGTTGAAATATAATTATGTATATATAACAATTTGCTATAAAATAATATCCCATCAATCTAATTATAATTGTTATAAAATTTTATAACAGTTTGTTGTTATGATTGTTATAAAATTATAATTGTCATGAATATTTATATCTTAAAATTTGTAGGAACAAGTTATTTAATTTTGTGTGCAAAATTAAATATAATTTCTGATGTATTTTGAATAGTTGAAATTAAGTTAATATGTTGTTTTACATTTTAATTGTAACTTATATAGATTATTTAGAAATCATAATTTTAGATATGAAAATATATATATATATATATATATATATATATATATATATATATATATATATATATATATATATATATATATATATATATATATATATATATATGAGGAGGGTTATATTGACTCCAAGAGTAAGTTATTATAACTTACTCCACATCTTGACCATTTATTCTTTTCAATCTAATGGTTAAAAATAATAAGTCATTAAATGTGGAAAGAGAAAACTATTCCTTATTATTTTTAACCATTAGATTGAAAAGAATTAATGGTCAAGATGTGGAGTAAGTTATTATAACTTACTCTTGGAGTCAATATAACCCTCCTATATATATATATATATATATATATATATATATATATATATATATATATATATATATATATATATATATATATATATATATATATATATGGTTATTAGAAAAATAAGGAGAATTTTTTTTTATTTTAGAAATAGGCCCGTTTAGGGCCGAGGCCCATTTAGGGCCGGGTAGCCCGCAGCCTAGACAGGGCTAGGCCTGGGTAGTAAAAATGGAGTCCATTTAAAAATGGGCTTTTTAAGCCCGACCCTGAAAAGCCCGAGGCCCGCATGGGCCGACCCGTTTAGGGTCGGGTAGTCCATTTTGACAGCTCTAGTTCCATCATCAACATCAACTTTTGTCTTCGCCGTTTTCATGAACGGTGTGCCTAAGATGATGGGAGCTCTGCTTGACTTAGTTTCTCCTTCCATGTCCAGAATGTAAAAATCTGCAGGAAAAATTAAATCGTTAACTTGAACAAGGACGTCTTCTACTATGCCGATGGGACGTGCATTACTCTTGTTCGCCAGTTGAACGATTAAACCTGTATGCTGCATGGGACCAAGGCAAAGGTTATTATAAATAGAAGTAGGCATAACATTGATGCCCGCTCCTAAATCAAGCAAACAATTATCAAATTTGTTATCCCCGATGGTACAAGGAATAGTAAAAGTTCCCGGGTCCTTGCACTTTTGTGGCAAGACCTGAGAGATGGCTGAAACATTTTGCTCGGGTTGAATGAAAGCAGAGATACTTCTTCCCAAGTTGACTCTGTCACTTCCTTTCACTTTCCTCGTGTTTGTACACAGATCCTTCAGAAACTTTGCATACCTTGGAACTTGCTTAATCACATCAAGAAGCGGAATGTTTACCGCTACTTTTCTAAACATATCCAAAATTTATTTTTCTTTGTCTCCCTCCTCAATTCTTTTATTTTTCAGAACTCTATGTGGGAAAGAGACTGGTAGTGTATACTTTTTTTCTTTATTTTTTCAGTCTCTACCACAATAGAAGAAGGAGAAGACGGTTCAGCTGGAGGAGGTTCAAAAGAAGAAAGTTCAGAAGTTACCTCAATGATTATTTTTATTCTTTTCAAGGGCTATTTCTGTAACTTTCCCGAATCGCAAAGAAATAGCACTCACATTAGCATTAGGACCATTCGGATCGACAATTGTTTGGGCTGGAAGTTGGTTTGAACCTTGAGCTTGCATGTTATTTATTTGAGTAGCAAGTTGTCCCATCTGTGTGTTTAAAGTCTGAATGCTAGCATCGGTCCTTTGTTGGAACTCGAGGTTGTTCACGGCCATTTGTTTAACAAAATCCTCCAAGGATGGTCCGGAAGTAGCTGGAGGGGTGTGATGTGGCTGGGGTAATGGTACAGTCAGTTGTTATTGTGCGGGCTGCTGATTTCCATATCGAAGGTTGGGATGATTCCTCCAATTGGGATGATATTTGTTGGTGGACAGGTCAGGGGTGTTGTTGTACCTGTTCTGGTTGTAAAGGTTGGCTGCATAAGCTTGAGGCAGCTCGGTAACAGTATCATCTTTCAGAATAGGACAAGTATCGGTCGGATGATCATGAGCTGTACAAATGCCACATAAAATTGCTGTTTTAGGTTTTGCTACTGCAAGTTGTTTGACTAATGCGATCAGCTCATCAATTCTGGTTTCTAAAGCTTTGTTCGAAGAACCCTGAATTTGATGCACACCCTTGGTCTAGACAGAATTGGTTCGGGTGGTGAATTGTTATGAATTTAAGGAAATATTTTCAATGAGGGCCCTGACAGCAGCTAGAGTTTTGTCAACAAGTGCTCCACCACTAGCAGCATCAAGAATGTTTCTATCCATAGGTAACAACCCTTCATAAAAGTACTGAATGAGAAGTTGTTCGGTAATCTGATGTTGAGGACATCTTGAAACTAACTTCTTGAACCTATCCCAGTACTCAGCCAATGACTCGTTATCTTGTCTAATTCCACAAATCTCTTTTCTTATTGAGGCAGCTCGGGAGGCAGGAAAATATCTCTCTAAGAACACTCTTTTCAGAGCATTCCAGCTTGTGATTGAATTCGGTTCGAGATCATATATTCAGTCTTTCGCTGCACCCTGCAAAGAAAAAGGAAAAGCACGAAGTTTGATATGATCTTCGGTGATTCCTTCAGGCTTCAACGGCGTAGAGCACACCACCTGGAATTCCTTCAAATGTTTGTGCGGATCCTCACCTGCAGGACCATTAAGCTTTGGCAACAAGTGTATTAAACCCGATTTTAATTCAAAAGGAACAACAACAACATCATATTCAATACACAAGCCATTATAATTCACATCAGGGGCTGCAAGTTGCCTTAAAGTTCTATTGTCAGCCATTTCAAAAGCAAATTCAGAATCAGAATCAAACAAGTTATGCAAATAATCGGACTCAGAATCGGACTCAGCTATGGTGGGTGAAGGTGAACTTATTGCTAGCCTGGCCTGCTCTACGAAGTGTGTGCAATGTTCTCTCTACCTCAGGATCAAAAGCAACAAGTTCAGGACAGGAAGACCTAGTAGCCAGGACTAGTGCACAACAATGCAGCAACGATAGTGAAAATGCCAACTATGTCCCTGAAACAAATACAATGAAGCAAATCGATTAAAAAGAATTCAAAAAAATAAACTAACACCGAAATTAATCAAATAACGTAAAATAGAATTTTGATAATTTTTTTGATTTTTTTCGACTCTATGAAAACAGAAAATAAATCATTTAAAATAGTAGAAAGCATTTTTTCGCGATTCAGAAAGTTTGTCACGTAACTACTTCGTAGTACGTGAGTTTTGTTCAGGGAATTATTTTACACCTAACTGTCGGGACAAATTTTCGAAACGATGCATTTTTCCCAAAAACCGATTTTTCGACTCAAAAAGGCGTTATGGCCGAAACCGCGAGGAACCTATGGCCGAAACGCACAAACACTAAACCTAAGACTCCAAAATCAGTTAATAACAACAAGAGTCCCCGGAAAAAGCGCCAATTTGATCTGCTGTCGCGCGCGGATCAAAAACGAGTTGTTTTGAATAAAACCGTAGATAGCGACAAGTGACTCGAGTATCGTTCTCACGGGGATTCTTTATCATATTAACCAAAAGTAAAATCGATTTAAGGGGGGTTTGGTTTAAATTTCGATTTAACAAAAAGAGCAAATAAGTGATTCTAAAAAGTGATTATAAAATAAGTTGTTCTACTGATCGGGTTCCACACTTATCATTGGTAATTATAAATCTAATCCCGAATTCTATCCCCTTATCATTGGTACTATACGGTTTATATTCCTATTATCCGAATAAAGCAAACGGATTCAGCACTCATGAATTAAGCAAACATGATTTGACATACGCCAGTTAACGATAAAGCAACGCTAAATCGCGAAACAGATCAAGGAACATAAACCAATCGAATTAAATCAATAATATTATGTATGAATCGAATTAAGCATGCAACACATATAAAAGATTATTGAAAGGGAAAAGAATTGGGATTAAAATTATAAAACCTCAAAGATTCGGTGGAACATGAACAATAGATCAACCATTGGACTTAGTTCTTCATGATCAACGTCTCAAGCTCTCAAAATAATAAAATCGTGAATAGTCTAATTTTTGTGAATAGTGTACGATGAACAGTGTTTCGGCTGCCTAGGGTCTAAAGGAAAACAACCCAACCAGTTTACAACCCATCTGGGTCAAAAACAAAACCCAGGCCCACTACTAGCGACCCGAAACTGAAAATATAAAGTGTTGCAGCTTCAAACGCAAATCTGAGAATTATAGGCTCCGAATCTGACTTCGACTCCAACATGAAAGTCGTAGCTCTCTCTCTCTTAGCTTTCCGGCGATTATTAGAACGCCTCAATCGGACTTTCGGAACTCCAGTTATGATCGTTTCCGTGCAGACTGCTAAAGCTGAAAAATAAAGTGCGAAAATTATATAAAGCTAAAAATAAAATAAAATATAAAAACATATTAAAACATAAAAATAATTAAAACAAATCGAAGAAATGCTTAAGTACAAACATGGAAGAACGTGCATCAAAATGCACTGATCACCTCTCAACCGCTCAAGAGTTCAAACCTTCACCGTTGCTGGCCATCTGATCTGCTCAGTAAGATCAGTAATGTAATAAATTTTGAATCTACCCTAAATTATGTTGATAACATTACACTTAATTTGTATGAGTTAACACTAAATTAGCATGAATTTACAATTTTTTTTTTTTTGCATTATGGTATGAATTAACATTGAATTATAGTATGAATCTACAAAAGTTATGCATTATGTAACGAATTAGCATTGAATTATGACATGAATTAGCAAAGTTTATGCATTATGGTATAAATTCAGAATTAAGTAGAACTAAATTATGTATGAGTTATGCACTCAATTATGTTGATAATATTGGTATGAATTCTGTATTATGTATGAATCTATAACACATTCTCAATTATTACAAAATATTAGTATATTTGAGAGAAAATATACAAAGTGTTCAACATCCATGGATCTTGAGACATACATAATCAATTTGCAAACGAAGTGTACATGCAGAAGATGGATGTTGTTAGACATCTTATGTTATCATGATGTGACATGTTACAATGACAAATCTTAAAATCCAATGAATTTTATCCTTGAATTTTAGAGGAAAGAGGTATACGGACAATGCTGTGAACCATTTATTTATCCATCAAATGGATATAATGTATAGGAGCATATATTATACCTTCACATTTTGCCACCACCATTCAAAAGAATGCCTGATAGACCAAAAAGGTACAGAAATAGAGATGGTGAAGAGAAAACTAGGGGCCTGCCACTGGTTATTAAAAGAATGATGACCAATAAATATTTCATTTGCAAGAAAATGGTCACAATAATATTTCATGCAAAGGTGCCAAAGCTACAACCTTAGCATCATATGTCGGACCTCCCATTACTCAAAAAATCACAACTTGTTTCCGCACCTACTACCATTCTAGAGACAACTTCAACATTACAAGCTCAATCGGACAAGTCTCACAACCTGCTTATGCAAAAACTAAGACAAAGGTAGCATCTCAATCAAATTCAACCGCACAATTTAAGCCTCAAAGACAAAATAATCGAAGAACATATAATTTGTACAACAGATTGACACTTAAAGAATAGAGACAAAGATCTAAAAAAATTTAGAATTTTACATTTTGCTACAAAAACTTTTTCTATTTTCTCATTGAATGTGATCTTTAGTTTGAGTCTTTATATTTGATGTTTTAAGCTTGTTAATCATATGACATTGTTATGATCTCTTTGGATGATTTTGTTGGATCAAGGTTCTAAAAATTTTGCCACCGAAGAAATTACCGGGTCGAGTCGCGGATCGGTACGCTTTCTTTAAGACGTTTCGCGGTACTGCCCAAATTATGCAAAGCAGCTCTTAATAACCACGACGCCTCCAGGATAAAACAGCCCAGTTCTATATTATACGATTACTACTTGCACGGTACATAATCGGTCTAGAAATACACCCTCAGATGGTACTAAGACCATTCAAATATGGTATACATACCATCTTAGTATCTGGTATAACAACCAGTCGTAGTAATTTCTCAAACCAAGAGAAATTTCAATAATTCTCTAAAGAGAATCCAAGAAAAATTATACTTGATAATTTCTCAACTCAAATGAGGAGAAATTAACATTATTCTCTAAGGAGAATTCAAGAAAGTACTCGGAAAATTCAACGAGTAGAAAGAAAGGGGGAGAAGTTGGCGCTTCGACAATTCGAAAGACGCAGAGTTATGAGAATGAGGAAGGAAAAACTCAAAATAAGTTTTTGGTGTGTTTTGGAATGAAACAAATGACTTCCTTATATAATGAAGTAAACTAGCCAAGATTTCTAATCTAAGCGATGTGGGACTAAGGAATTTTTCCAACTAACATACAATGTGGGACTTGACTTAATGAACTTTTTCAATTCATCTCCCTATATTGGAATATATACATAATGTTCCAACAATCCCCCACTTGAATTTAAAACACTGTTTCAGAAATAACGTCAGACGTTTCTAAGATTATGCATAAGCAGAGGTGCCTACGACTTGAACCTTTGCGTAGCAAGTAGGATTCCGATTCAACAAGAGTGACACAATTGTCTTGAACTCTATCTCAGACATCAAACTCGCACACAACCTTTTCTTAAGGTGTATTCTTAGTAGCCCGTGCTTTTAATGGCCCTGCACGTGTATCCTGGTTTAGTGAAGGCTCTAGGAATTCTGCCTCGAAATTCCATAGGAACCGGCCTCAGTTCCACAGTCACATAGGTGAGTCTATCAAGAGTACTCCTGTTGCCTATGTACTCCCTCATACAAAGTATAGATCTCATTAAGAGTTTCTATTATCTCATCCTCTTATTACTTCAGGATTCATGCTTCTTTTATTTACTCTAGCATGATCGCCTCATATTACTCACAATTTATTATTACCCATTGAACCTATTTCTTGGGATCTCCAGTCATTTAGGTCGGGTTACCATCATGAGCAACTCATTTCTGTATAGGCATTAGTCCCATCTTTTTAGATGTATTATGGACTTTCTCTCTAGCTAATCCTTTCGTCAAAGGATCTGCTAAGTTTTCATCAGTGCGTACATAATCGACTCTTATAGCTCCTTTAGAGATACAATCTCTAAAGGCATTGTGCTTTCTTCTTATTTGACGTCTTTTACCATTATAATAACAGTTCTCAATTTTTGCAATAGCCGCGGTACTATCGCAGTGGATCTACACAACTGGCATAGGTTTTTCCCATAAGGGAATCTCAGCTAGCAAGCATCTTAACCAACTTGCTTCTTCACTAGCATTTGCTAATGTTATCATTTCAGACTCCATCATGGACTGAGTCAGGATAGTCTGTTTCTTTGCTTTCCAAGATACAACTCCTCCAACTATGTTGAATACATAGCCACTAGTAGCTTTGGAATCACCTGACAAGGTATTCCAATATGCATCACTGTATCCTTCAAGTACAGCAGGAAATCTGTGATAAAGTAGGCTGATATCTATGGTCCTTTTAAGGTACCTCATGACTCGCTCAATAGCTAGAAATTGCTCGTTACTCGGTCTACTCGTAAATCTGCATATCAATTCTACGACATATGCAATGTCGGGTCTAGTACAATCAGTGGCATACTTAAGACTGCCAATGATGCTCGTATACTTTGTTTGTATTACACTTTCACAAGTGTTCTTAAAAAATTTCACACTTGGATCATATGGTGTGCATACAGGTTTACAATCAAAGTATTTATATTTCTTTAAGATCTTTTCCACGTAATGTGATTGATCCAAAGAAATTCCTCGTTCGGATTTTATGATCTTGATGCCAAGAATCACACTCGCTTCTCCGAGGTCTTTCATATCAAAGTTGTTGCACAACAATGATTTTATAACATTAACGGCGTGAATGTTTGATCCAAATATGAGTAGATCGTCTACGTATAGACATATGATAGTGCAAATGCGATTCTCAGATTTGTAATAAACGCATTTGTCACTTTCATTCACTTTGTACCCATTTGATATTATTAAGTTATCAAACTTTTCATGCCATTGCTTAGGAGCTTGTTTTAATCCATACAAGGACTTATCTAACTTACAAACCTTGTTTTCTTGTCCATGGATCACAAAACCTTCCGGTTGTTCCATATAGATTTCTTCTTCTAAGTCACCGTTTAAAAAAGTTGTTTTTACATCCATTTGGTGTACTATCAAATTATAAATAGCAACAGTTAAGATAAGTACCCTAATGGATGTAATTCTAGTGACTAGAGAGTAGGTGTCGAAGAAATCTACATTTTCTCTTTGTCTAAAACTCTTGGCTACAAGACGAGCCTTGTATTTATCAATAGATACATCAGGTTTTAGTTTCTTTTTCAAAATCCATTTACAACCGATTAGGTTTGCATCCAGGAGGCAAGTCTACTAAGTGCCAGGTCTTGTTAGACTTCAGAGAATCTATCTCATCATTAATAGCTTCTTGCCATAAGTCTGCATCCAGAGATGACAAAAAGATTTAATGGATCTTCTTCTACATTATAGGCCGCATAGTCAGGCCCATAATCTTTAGAGACTCTTACTCTTTTACTTCGTCGAAGTTCTATTTCTACATTTTTGTTGCTTTCTGTGCTTCTTATCACAAGAATGTGACTCGATTGAGTGCCCCCACTATTTCTCAATTTGAAGGGAAATTCGTATTCATAGAAATCAACATCATTTGATTCTATGATCTCTTTTGCATTTAATTCATAAAATCTATATGCCTTACTGTTTGCTGCATATCTAATGAATACATATTCATATGCTCTACTAGCGAGTTTAACTCGTTTCGGATCCGAATTTCTGACATAAGCCAGACATCCCCAAGTTCTCAAATAAGACAAGATTGGTTGTCTTTTCTTTAATATATCATAAGGAGATATATTACTCTTTGACTTGGGAACTCTATTCAGGACATAACAAACAGTCAATAAAATTTCCCCCCACTAGTGAGGTGCAGCACCAAAATTCATCATAATTGCAACAAAAAATTCAGTAAGAGTTCTATTCTTTGTTTCTGCTTTACCATTTATTTCAGGGGAATATGGAGCAGTCGTTTCATGTACAATTCAATGTTGTTTATAAAAATTATTAAATAAACTAGAATCATACATATTACCTATCACTACAAATTCTTACTAAATCATTTTCAAATTCTTTACAAAGTTTTTAAACTTATCAATTTCATTCACAAAAATATCATTCTTTATGATGATGGTGTACAAATCTACCCCAATAAATTGACTAAATATTTCCTTATTTATAAGAAGAAAAAACATAAACATGATTCTTTATAATCCCGGTAGCATACATGACATCCTTCAAGATTGAAGTCTTTTCACAGGTGGACCTTGTTCCACTTCTCCAATATCAACAACATTAGTGGTGTGGGTATCTCCCAACAACACTTTCTTATCTTTAGTATTCGTGTATGTGTTAAACGTAACACGATCATAATAAACACGACGAGAGACGCCTGTGTTTATCCACCAACCATCAGATTTATCAACCATGTTGATTTCAATGATCATATGAATAAATTTTCCATTAGCCAGGTTAACCCGTGCATTACGGGCTACACCAAGTTCAAGCATTACAAGATACATTTCTTAGCCATGACTTAGTTTTCCACAGTTGAAACAAAAGGAAAACAACGTCATTTCTTTGAGGTGGTGGTTGTTATCTAGTTGGAGCAACTAGGGCCATAGAAGGGTTCCCATTCTTAATTCGGTTCACAATATTGCGGTTCTAATTCTTTAATGATTTGCCATATGACTTCAGAACCACACCGAATTTCTTTTTGTTGTTTAAAACAACCAAGACTTTTCTATTTAATCATGTCTCTAATATTCTTCTTTAATGAGAATAATCAGTCTCTAAAAAAAATAATTTTATTTTGTAACAAAACATAATTCTTAAAAACTTTCAAACTAAGGGCAGTTTGTCAATAATAAAAGAAATTTTAATCGCTTATAAATACATACCTTATGAGCAATCTTTTGAAGTTCGTGACTTTGAGTTTCTACGGACCTTTCAACTACCATCTGATACTTCACGTAGTTGCTAAACTCATTCTTCTGTTCTCCAGCTTCTTCAATGTCATACTTGTTTTTTAGAGCCTCTTAAACATATTTTGAAGTATCACAGTTACTGTAATAGTCATACAGATCATTTGTGATTCCATTCAGAATGTTATAATCATTCTTTCTATAAGGTGATTTCTTTCCTAAGCTGTAAATTGTTCGCTTTAACCTGTGCAACAAACTCGACTAATCCTTTTCAATACTCAGATTCTTACAGTTAGTTCGTTTGGTTGATCCAGAAGGAGCAACAAAATGTCCTCGGTCAGAATGTTAGCTATATTTTTCAACATTAAGAAGAAAATCATCATTTGTTTTGCTAACATTTGAAGTGACATTTCTCAAACATCAACAGTTTTTCAAAGAAAGTATTCGCAGAAGTACCAATAATTTCTTTAGTAGCCATGGCAATTCGTAACGTCTTAAAATTGTTGGATCAAGGTTCTAAAAATTTTGCCACCGAAGAAATTACCGGGTCGATTCACGGATCGGTACGCTTTCTTTAAGACGTTTCGCGGTACTGCCAAAATTATGCAAAGCAACTCTTAATAACCACGACGCCTCCAAGATAAAACAGCCCAGTTCTATACTATACGATTACTACTTGCACAGTAGATAATCGGTCTAGAAATACACCCTCAGATGGTACTAAGACCATTCAAATATGGTATACATACCATCTTAGTATCTGGTATAACAACCAGTCGTAGTAATTTCTCAAACCAAGAGAAATTTCAATAATTCTCTAAAGAGAATCTAAGAAAAATTATACTTGATAATTTCTCAACTCAAATGAGGAGAAATTAACTTTATTCTCTAAGGAGAATTCAAGAAAGTACTCGGAAAATTCAACGAGTAGAAAGAAAGGGGGAGAAGTTGGCGCTTCGACAATTTGAAAGACGCAGAGTTATGAGAATGAGGAAGGAAAAACTCAAAATAAGTTTTTGGTGTGTTTTGGAATGAAACAAATGACTTCCTTATATAATGAAGTAAACTAGCCAAGATTTCTAATCTAAGCGATGTGGGACTAAGGAATTTTTCCAACTAACATATAATGTGGGACTTGACTTAATGAACTTTTTCAATTCATCTCCCTATATTGGAATATATACATAATGTTCCAACAGATTTTGATGAAAACAACTTAGTTCAAGAAACATTTAATTATTTATATAACATTTGATTTAACGATTTTCTAGGTTTTGAATTTTTTAGGAAAACTTATTGATGGATGAAAGAAGATGGTGATTCACATAGAAAATAGAATTAAAAAATGTATTAACACTGTTCAAAATGCTAAATACTAGGATTCAAAATTTTCAAGTGAGCCTCTTTTTAATGGAATCTTTATTTTTGACTAACACTACAATGGTTTTTGGTCATGAAAAGGATCATTTTAAATATGTGTTCCTATCGTGATAAAAAACTAAATTATGTTAAAAAGGTGACGTCTAAGGTGAGGAATCAACTAAATCCCTCACCGGTGTACCAATCAATTTTACCATTAGATTAAATAAATGTTATATAATGTTATTAGTTCTATTGCATTAGATTAGATCTCTCATATCTCTCCACGACGTTTCTCTCTCCTCTAATAAATTTTACTACCTCAATCGCATGTTTCTCTCCTTTAGTAAATTTCATCATCTCAACCACTTGCAACATGCTTGTTGTATGAGTGTCTTCGTCTGAGATAACTTTCTCACTCTGTTACTAATTATTATCTTACTATAAAATATAGTTTTTTAATTTAACTATTATCATTTCTTTTAATAAATTAATTGATCGTACCTGATCAGACGGATCGTCAAGGTCTGCACGAAACTGGATCTTTGAGAAGTGGAGGGGGGTGTACCTGCAAGGTACTCCGATGCTAAAGTAAGAAAACAAGCAATCAGAGTGCAAGTACGAGCTAATGGTTAGAAGAGAATGAATACCCGACCCTCTAGTGAAAGAGGGTATTTATAGCCCTCAGCGCTGGGCCATGATCTCGCTACTGGGCTGGATTCCCAGGCCCAATTAGGAGACTGTCAGGTTTCCTAGGCGGAAATATCGGAGGTGCGTGAGCGCTCTCCGTCCTGGTCAACCACTCCGAAGTTCAAGGGGGACGCGGTCTTTTAGGGACCACGTGGACTTCGTATTATTCGATGGGTTGGATATGAAGGAACCCTACGAGGAGGAGGGTCCTCGGCGGAGCAGGTGCTCGCAGGGAGCGTGCTTGACCTACTCGGGCCTAGGTGAGGAGGTAATTCCTCGTCAGGTGGGGTGCTCGCGAGGAGCACTCATGCCGGGCACCAAATAGTCTGCTCTAGTGTCGTCGGGTCCTCGAGGAGACGAGCACTGTGTGCCCTTTATGGGTTCAGGGATATTTTGGATTTTTAAGGTTAAGTGGGCCGAAAGTAGATTGAGCCGAATCTTGGTCCAGTCCAAAACGTTTACTATTGAAAGTAGAATTACCATTTAAAAATTAGTTCATTTCAATAAAATTGAAATTGAGTATTAAGAATTATTTTAAACTAATTTATAATTCATGAAACCCTTTAAGATACTTGTATAATGGAAGTGTCTAACATCATACAGGTATTCAAATCTTATCCAATTTTTTTCATTTCAAACGCTTAATATATATTTTTTTTAAGATTCCTACAAAATTAATGATAGTCATCGTTGTGGAAGAAGATAGAGAGATTATGAAAATTAAAGAGAAAGAGAAAAGGAGGAAGTATTAATGAGATAGCGATCTTGAGAATGTGAAAAAAAAAACGAGATAAAAATAAAGAAGAATTATCATGTGTGAGTATCACATTATAACATATTGTATAACCATTTAGTCTGATGGTTATTTTTTATGGTTCACCATTAACCATTTGAATGATAGTTCACCCCAACTTGTTAAAAAAACCACACCCCATTGAAAAAACATACAAAATAATGAAACAATTATTTAGAGTTTTTGAATTGAGGTGATTTTTTAACTTGATTCTGAACAACTTGACGAGCATACAAACACATACTAAAAAATCAAAAGAATCAAAAGTATTTTGTAAAATTAAAAAGATAAGGATATGCATTTAAAGTAATTATCGGCGAAGGTTAACATGGTGAAGAAAATTAATTGGTCTGGTAAACTAAAAATGACTTACTATTACAAGTTAAACAAGTTTTTATGAATTTAAATAAAGGTGAAGGTTAACATGGTGAAGAAAATTAATTGGTCTATCATGGTGAACTAAAAATGACTTACTATTACAAGTTAAACAAGTTTTTATGAATTTAAATAAAGGTGAAGGTTAACATGGTGAAGAAAATTAATTGGTCTATTATGGTGAACTAAAAATGACTTACTATTACAAGTTAAACAAGTTTTTATGAATTTAAATAAAAGACCAATATATTCCTTTAATTACTTTATACTTTTACATAAACACCCAAAAATATATAACTAAATATTGACTCAAATAAATATTTTATTTATAAATTATAAATATTAATTTTTTTAATAAACAATTTGTATTATAAAAAATAAATAAATAATTAATGAAATTTTAAAACATAAAATTAAAAAACTAAACATCATTTTCATCTCAGAAAAAACGCAGTAGAATAAAGAACATGGCAGAGAAGTTTTTTATTAATATTAAAAGAATTATTTAATCATGTTTATTTTTGTTTTGTTTGACTAAATTTTCGAATACTTTAAAACTAGTTTCTTTTCTTCCAAAATGTTTATGATAATTTAAAAAATCAATGAAATATAATACTTTTTTTCTCAAATTATAAGTATTTCCAAAATATTACTATTTATTTATTTCAGTTCATATAATTACTCTAATAAACATATTTTAATAAATAAAATTTACTTTATTAATAAAATCAATATATCTATGGATTTAATGGAAATACACTGACAGTGTAAAGCAGTTTTACACTGTCAGTGAATCGTAGCCGTTAAATATTTATTGAATTTTGATTTATATTTTAAATATTTATAAAATAATATATGTAAATGATTGTGATGCACTGACTGTGTAAAGAATTTTACATGAGAGTGCATATCCATTAAACCCTATATCTATTTATTTTCTTAAAATTTATGTACAAATTAATAGGATAATATAAAATAAAATGGCGGAAGTTATATATATAATTTGTGAATTTTTTAAGGAAATTGAATAATAATAATAATAATAATAATAATATACATTTCTATAAAATTGCTATTAAAATAAAATAAAATGCCAAAGTGTTTGTGTCTCTCACTTCTTCCCAAGACATGCTTTAGTGTATATACTGTATTTTTTTAAATTTTTAGTGTAATTTGTTAAAAAAATTGGGGTTTAGTTAAAAATATATATATTTTGGATATAAATGTAAATATTTGTTTGTTTACTTACTACTTGGTTAGTAGGTCACCCATAATCAATCTTGTCCATTCAATTTGTTTAATATTAAATCAATGGTTATTTTAATAGTTCACTATGATGGAAAAATAATTCAATTTCCCCCCTGTTATCTTTCACCAGTAATTATCATAACTTACCCCATACAAACACAATAAAGTTTTTAATTCATTTCAACTGGGAATGTGCTATGGAATCCCAACCATTCTAACTATAAAATCTTTTTAGTCACATCAATTTTTTTACTGCTGCATCTTTTATAAACATGAAATTTTTTATTTTTTATTTTAAGTATAAAATATATTAATTAAAGAGTTTAATAAAAATGTAAATTTTACATTATCATCTAATAAAAATATTAATTGTATAAATAATTTAAATTTTCTTGTCTAAATTAACAAAATATTAATTAATAAATATAAAATAATTTTATACAGTTAATTTTTAAAAAATAATAATAATAAAAATTGAATATTCCAATAATAATTAAAACTAAACCGGACAATAAGGTTTAAGGTTTAAATAGAGGTATAAGGTTTGAAGATTTAAATGTAGTTAGATTGGCATTCAATCCTAATTATTAAATATAAATTTTAATCTAATATATCATCTATACTAGCAGAACCGCTGCGTTTCATCATCGTCATCACTTGCTGATTTTCAAAACTCATCTCCATTTCCGTGTTTGGATCAAACGCTTTTGATCTCTCTGCGATTTTTCACACAATCCCGCTGCTTTGAATCTATTAGTAGCAAAAACCGCTGCGTCTCATCATCATCACTTACAGAGAAACCACTAATGCCTACTGAAAACACCTCCAACCGGGTCGGGTTGGTCCTATCCACCACCAATTCCATTCGGGTTTTCCTTTCCGGAGCCTCCAACGACCCCACTCTCTCCTCTCAACTCCGACAAACTTCCTCCGATCTCCTCCTCCAATCCGATATACCATACGAGCCACTTCGCGCTGTCTGGATCGCCTCTGATCCATCCACCAGACCCG